>NC_134360.1:20107231-20366776 GCF_048569485.1 Anomaloglossus baeobatrachus
CCCTTCATCCATCCCTTCCGTGGACACCTCGGGGGTCACGAAACCGGGTAGGCAACCCATGACATCTCCTGACCCCTTCGCCCATGAGGTGCTCCAGACAAGAGTCGTTGGAGTTCCTCTAAATGGAACGGTCAAGGGAGACAACTGTTGGCCAAAAAATCATTTCAAGTGTATGAGGTACTTTACAATTCAGGATTGGGGACCCCCTCTTCCTTATGCCTTTCCCGGTTTATAGACAGAGTCAGGAGAGACAGCTGTTGGCCAAATGATTATCTCAAGTGTATGGGGAACTTTACAATTCAGGATGGGAGAACCCCTCTACCCTATGCCTTTGCCTGGTTTATGGACAAAGTCAAGGGAAACAACTGTTGGCCAAACGATCATCTCAAGTGCATGGGGTACTTTACAATTCAGGATGGGGGACACCTCTACTCTATGCCTTTGCCTGGTTTATGGGCAAAGTCAGGGGAGACAACTGTTGGCCAAACGATCGTCTCAAGTGTCTGGGGTACTTTACAATTCAGGATGGTGGACCCCCTGTACTCTATGCCTTTGCCCGGTTTATCGACAGGCATGGTCTTGATGAGATAAATTTTTTAACTTCATCACTGGAACTGAAGTCCACTGTTGTTTCGAAAAAGTCTCGATAAACTTTCTGTCCGCCATGTGCTGAGGTAGAACTTGTTTTGCGAGTTCAATTACGAACCGTAGCAGTTAAGATATAGCTGCTGTACCATAATCTAAAATAAATTGCTTTTCGCAGGAAGCTATGTCAGCTTTTGAACAGAAACATTCCGGGGACCTTTTGCTTTTACTCCATTTGAATTTCAAACACTGAACAAAAGTTGTTTCCCAGCACAAATCTTCTCCTGAAAAGGTTTTCACAGTAAAGCTTCAAGTGTTTGTTTCTAACAATTGTTGGCTGGTCTTTAAAAGCCGGATCAGTTTTCAGGTCGAATGGAGAGGTTTCCAAATAAGAAAACATCAACTGCTCGGGAGTTTATTTTACAAAAAATAAATAAGCAGCTAATATCATTTCTTCACATCATCTTCCTACCTACTCTGGAAAATTATACCTTTCATGCTTGTAGATTTTTGCAAAGGAAAATACTAAAAAAAAAACAAAAAAAAAAACATTATAGACTTTAGCAAATTCCTGTATTATTGTATGTAAAAACTATTATTTTCCAAGAAGATATAAAAAAGGGTTGTCTAAGGTTTTAGGCAATTGAATTTGATGATCAGCACCACCAGGTCAATGCCATGGACAATAAGAACACCTATATATGTCCCTCATCCTGGAACCCTTCCAGGTATATATGTTCCCCATCCTTGTACATATGGCCCCCATCTTGGTATATACGGCTAGAGATGAGCAAACCTTGGAATTTCGGTTCAGCAGGCACAAACCTTAAAAAAGTTTGTTTTTTGACCCCGACTTGACCCAAACCTCATTAAAATTTAGTAATTAGACATTTAATGTCTCCACCCACGTGCTGCCAGCCATAAGCAGAACACTTCCGGGGGAAGGTGGACGGGGTTTTTCAATTTTATTTTTTTTGTCTGCACACACTACATCTGATTATGCTGATTTTACTCCAAATGTGAGCCATTCAAACATTGCACGCAGCTCACACAGGGCTGAGCATCACTCATACCAAAGCAAAGCACTGCTCTCTTGAGTAGTTTGAACTCATAACTCACTCAAAATTCAAACCCGAACTTTGTTTTTCTTGGAAGTCGAACCTCAGGTTTGCTCATCTCTGCATATGACCCCCATCCTGGTATATATGTCCCCCATCCTGGTAAATATGGTCCCATTCTAATATATATATATGTCTCCCATCCTGGGGCCCTTCCAGGTATGTATATATCCCCGATTCTTATCCTCTTTATGGTATATATGTCCCCTATCTTGAGTTATTTGTCCCTATTCTGCACCACATAGTGCTATATATGTCCCCTACCCTGCACTCCAATGTGGTATATATGTCCCCATCCTGCTATATATTTCCCATACCCTGCACCCCTATGTGGTATATATGTTTCCCATCCTGCTATATATGTCCCCTATCCTGCACTTCTATGGGGTATATACTGTATGTCCCCATCCTGCTATATATGTCCCCTACCCTGCACTCCTCTGTGGTATATGTCTCCAATCTTGATATATATATATATATATCCCCTACACTGCACTCCTATGTGGTTCATACAGTATGTCCCCATCATGCTATGTATGTCCCCTACCCTGCACTCCTATGTGGTATATGTCTCCAATCTTGATATATATATATATATATATATATATATAGATATATATATCTATATATATATATATATATATCCCCTACACTGCACTCCTATGTGGTTCATACAGTATGTCCCCATCATGCTATGTATGTCCCCTACCCTGCACTCCTATGTGGTATATATGTCACCCTCCTGCTATATATGTCCCCTACCTTGCACTAATATGTGGTATATATGTCCCTATCATCCTGCTATATATGTCCCCTACCCTGCACTCCTATGTGGTATATATTTCCCCCATCCCGCTATATATGTCCACTACCCTGCACTCCTATGTGGTATATACTGTATGTCCCCATCCTGCTATATATGTCCCCTACCCTGCACTCCTATGTGGTATATATTTCCCCCATCCTGCTATATATGTCCCCTACCCTGCACTCCTATGTGGTAAATATTTCACCCATCCTGCTATATATGTCCACTACCCTGCACTCCTATGTGGTATATATTTCCCCCATCCTGCTATATATTTCCCCTACCCTGCATTCCTATGTGGTATATACTGTATGTCCCCATCCTGCTATATATGTCCCCTACCCTGCACTCCTGTCCCCATCCTGCTATATATGTCCCCTACCCTGCACTCCTATGTGGTATATATGTCCCCCATTCTGCCATTGTCTTCTAACTCATTAAAAACAACAACAAAATAAACAACATTCTACTCATCTTCCTCCACTTCCATGCCATGTGGCATCCTCTTCTGCAGCCGGAGCAGAGGCCTGCAGATGACATCGGCATGTCTGCTATGGCGACAGATAACATCGCTGATGTGTGACCCCAATACCTGGCTCATAAATGTCAGCTGCTGACCTCTGATTTTCCGGCAGCATGTTTTGCAGTGTAAGGACAAAATGGGTCTCTGCACCGCAATAGACTTTAGCTGAACATGTGTCCTCGGGCCCAATTGCGATCGTGCTCTCTGCAATTGTGATCATTATGCCCCCGATTTCCACACCCCCAAAGTGATATGCGTTACCAAGGCTAAAAAATTATGATGTTTCGCCCAAGACTGAAAATTATGATGTTTCGCCCAAAACTGAAAATTATGATGTTTCGCCCCACAAGTGCCAAAGCAAAGGATAACTAGGGGGACCTCTACCTTGAAGTTTGTGCATCACCCACGGAACCCGCCAACCCTTCCAGAGGTCCAGCAGATTGTTACTTTTCGAGGAGCTTTCAAAAGAGAAGGAAAATATGCTATTCCTAGTAAATTGTTATAATGTTATCAAATGCCATTAGCCCTTTAAGAGTTTTGAAACTCTCATTATATTTATATATGCAGCACGTTAATGAAAAAGAGCATTTATGTGAATTTACGCCGACTCCTTCAGAAACTTGTGCTGCGGAAAACAAATCTTGTCAGTCATAATTAAGTAAAAATTCCACACATATTGTGCTTTTTGCTCAATAATATCACATCCTCTGGGACTACATGAGGCTTCCGCTCAATCAATACGTAGCAGCTGCCTTCCTATGCAAAAAACCCCATTACTTTATTATAGATCAGCATGATAGTGAATAAATGAGTCCTATCATCATCGTAATTTATTTACTGAAATTGATCTGTGATTAACCAGAGCTTTTCCTACGACAGATTCACATAGTATATTAAATATAAAACAATTAAGATGTTGTCTTCCGAAGAGCTAAACATAGACCGCTGATGTGGGGGCCCCGCCACGGAAGAAGACAGATGTTCCTTGTGGACGGCCATCAGGTGATAAATGGTTGAAAAATGAATGTTGTTTAATTTTCACAGTTGTAAAAAAAAGGGTGAAAAACTAATATAACAGATAGTCAATCTAAAATTAGGATTAAAGTCACCAGATTTACTTGACACAACCTAGATATTGTAACACCTGCCTGGATCCACAGACTCAGACGGGCTGTAATGGGCAGGCTAGAGGGAAGCCACTCACCAAGCAGGACCCCGAGAAGCCTGAAACCCTTTAACCCCTATACAGGGATTTGGAATTATACAAAGCCCCGGAGATCACTACATGTGGAAGGCTGTAGTCTGATGAGAGCAGTAATCAGGCAAGGTCAAACCAGGAATTGAACAGGGACAGAATCAGCAGGCAAGGACGTAATCAGGAAACCAAGCAGAGGTCAAATCCAGGACTGGTGGCAAGGTACAGAAACAGCAGGCAGAAGGGTAGTCAGAGAACAAGCAGAAGTCAGAACATGGGGGTCACTAAGCAAAACAGAGCGGGAGCCAGGTAACAGGTAAACAGAACTATCTATGGCAGTAGCCAGCAGATAGGAGGGGGGATTAAAAGGGTGTGGTGTCTTCCCATTGACTGAGGCTGAATGATGGTAACTTCAGCTGGAAGACAAATGCCACCTACAGTCAGCCAGTGGTACTGCAGATCCCAGGGAAACCAAGAATTAGTGGATTAGCGGAGCCTGCATCTACCAGAGTCACAGGCACTGACTCCTCTCCCATCACCAGCACTATCCACAGCAGGAACACGGCATCGCCTGGTGATTGAAGCTGAAGACGCAGGGGCGGACTCCAGTGGGGACGTGACAGATATCCTCAAATTTTATTTTTTTTACAATAAAGCAGTAGCAGATATTTGGAAAGAGCATAGAGGGCACAAGCATTGACATTATACCCAGGTCTCAATGCTTGAGGGGACCCAATGAACCCTTGAACCAAAATGCAGAAGCTATGTCACACAATGACTACCGGGGTTCCGCCAGGTACGCAGGAACCCCAGGCAAGCGCCGCAACACACAAGGTACACAATACAATGGTGGGCTTTGGTGCTAGGGAAAGGGGAGCAGGGTCACCTCTTAAATTCACCTGAGGCTGATCCCTGCACTCCCTAATGCACCTATACAGGTTCTTTCACCCCATCGCCAATCACGTGTCTATCCCTGTCTTTCCCTGGATTCAGCCCTGTATAGTGCGCGGGGCAGCAGGAACGCTAGTCCCACTCTAGATTAAAGACACAGAGGGGATTAGACAGACAAGGGTAAAATAAACAGCAATCATACAAACCACACTAAACAACAAGAGGTAATAATGAGGAACGGACAAGAGGGGAAAAACGAAAAAAGGATAACCTCAGCACAGCTTTAAAACAGCAAATTTTCTCTGAATGTCTTCCTGGTCCACAGCTCCCAGGCGCCTTCTAGAGACAAGTAAGGGTACCTTCACACTTAGCGATGCAGCAGCGATCCGACCAGCGATCTGACCTGGTCAGGATCGCTGCTGCATCGCTACATGGTCGCTGGTGAGCTGTCAAACAGGCAGATCTCACCAGCGACCAGTGAACAGCCCCCAGCCAGCAGCGACGTGCAAGCGACGCTGCGCTTGCACGGAGCCGCCGTCTGGAAGCTGCGGAGACTGGTAACTAAGGTAAACATCGGGTATGGTTACCCGATGTTTACATTAGTTACCAGTGTGAGCAGGGAGCAGGGAGCCGCGCACACTGAGCGCTGGCTCCTTGCTCTCCTAGCTACAGTACACATCGGGTTAATTAACCCGATGTGTAATGCAGCTACATGTGCAGAGAGCAGGGAGCCGCGCACACTGCTTAGCGCTGGCTCCTTGCTCTCCTAGCTGCTGTACACATCGGGTTAATTAACCCGATGTGTACAGCAGCTACATGTGCAGAGAGCCGGAGCCGGCAGCACAGGCAGCGTGAGAGCTGCAGAGGCTGGTAACTAAGGTAAATATCGGGTAACCACCTTGGTTACCCGATGTTTATCTTGGATACAGCTTACCTCAGCTGTCAGACGCCGGCTCCTGCTCCCTGCTCGCTTCATTTGTCGCTCTCTTGCTGTCACACACAGCGATCTGTGTGTCACAGCAGGAGAGCGGCTTTGAAGAAAACGAACCAGGGCTGTGTGTAACGAGCAGCGATCTCGCAGCAGGGGCCAGATCGCTGCTCAGTGTCACACACAGCGAGATCGCTAATGAGGTCACTGCTGCGTCACAAAAAGCGTGACTCAGCAGCGATCTCGGCAGTGAGCTCGCTGTGTGTGAAGCACCCCTAAAGCAGAAACTATCACCATTGATTACCTGATTACCTTGGCTAAGAGGAAAGTCTTTATAGCAGAGGTAATTAGCAATAGAGAACAGCTGGCTATAGCTTTCATTCAGAGTTCAGGAGACCAGAGGATCTACTTAACCCTAGCAGCGCTGGATAAAGGAGAAGCTGCAAAGCCTGCAGAATTAACCTGAGCAATGGTGTACGAAGCCTTGCACTGTGATTTCCTGACATCAATAATAGGAGGGATCACTCTCCATCATGGTACTCTTGTAGCAAGCGCCAATGGAGCCCCCAATTATTGGAAGTCTTTTTTAGGCCTGGTTGTGATTTCAACCCTGCACCTATTGTTGTCACACCTGCCAGTGGTGTCTACAATACATAAAAAGACACCTGAATGTTAAATGACACAGGATAGGTTGGGGTCCTGTTACGGATTGAGCTCCAGGCAGGGGAGTAACCATAGTGAGTCAATGGGTTGCAGCCATACCTGTCCACCAGCAGCCAAGGGGCACCAAAAGTTCCTTTTGGCCATGTGAGAAGACCAACATTATTAAAGACCATGCTAGTTAGGAGCCATGATGGAGGTTTTACACTGAAGCTTACAATATTCAAGTTATTCCATGAGCTCCAGGAACACCAGTTCCACCCTGTACCATTGCCGATGTTAAATTCCCCTCTCTACATTTGTGTCACATGCAGTTTTATGAAAAACCATATATTTATAGGTTTAAGGTGGAGGTGAATTAGTTTGAAATGACGTCTCTGAGTGTAACTTGAAGTTCTCCAAAACTTGTAACAAGATCCCAACTATCTTGTGTGGGCTCTTATAATAAAAGTGTCTTCATATGTTTCAGAAGGGCCTTAAAGGCCACTTTACACACAGATAAATCTTTGGCAGATCTGTGGTTGCAGTGAAATCATGGACATATTGTTCCATTTGTACACAGCCACAAACCTGGAACTGATTGTCCACAATTTCACTGTAACCACAGATCTGCCGAAGATTTATCTCTGTGTGTAAAGTAGCCTTTAGGCTCCTCCAAGGTACTAAGAGTCAGATGCAAATGTTTTGATCTGCAACCTCGAAAGCTATGCCACTGATTGTGTGAGTATATAAAACGTTTTATCTTATTTGAGGAAGGTGGCATCTTTCTCACCTGCTAGCAGCATGTTGTTACTGTTTTTGTAGCTGTAAATGGCTGGAAATAACCAAAGGCATGAAAATATAAAAAATTAATACCAGAAAGGGGGAGGGGGATGCAGCTGCAGTTTGTCTCTCACTGTGTGCATGTAATGCTGCATTCATACATTCGTATCTTATTGTCTTATTGTCTGATTTTATGCCATGATTGACCCCCGCAGATCTTTTGACCCAAACTTGACAGGCTCATAGGCATTTGTCAGGCTGTCACATTTGTTTGGGGAGACCTGCGGCCAATCCTTGAGTCATGGCATGTGCATGGACCATGAGATAAGTATGTTGTCACCTGGTATGTACAGATGGAACAGGGGCTCCTAGGCTGACCCTAAGACTGGGGCCCCTGCGCTGTCCCTTATCTCGAAGGTAGGCTCGATGGTAGCCAGGTTCGAGCCCCCAGCATGACCCTGTCACATGTCCAAACCCGGATACTACTTTCCCCACCCTAAGAGCGGGCCGGAAACCCAATAACCAAAACCCCACAAAGAGGTACAAAGAAGGGTAAATGAAAACTCACACACACTGCACTTTAACATGAAGGGGAGACAGTATGTGAATGGGGGAGTAAAGCAAAAGGGGAAGGGAATTAATGCACAACTGGAGGACTCACACACCACTCAGAACCGAAACTAGTAGTTCACCATATAACAGAATAACCACAGGAACCGAGGAAGCAAAGCTATATCCGGCACTCAGCCCCAGTATCCAGAGCCTTATAAAGAGTGAAGGCAGCTGGAAATCAGCAGCCTGAGCTCCCAGCAGATGATCACAAGCCAGCAGGGATTAACTCCTGCAGTACTGGAGAGCAGTGAAGCCAGAAACAGCCAACACCCATGACAGACTGTGAAATTAAGTCATCCCAGGTTCTTTGTCAGACTCTGAAGTTTGAACTGAGTCCGATGCCGCCATGACACCCAAGGAGCGAAACGCTAAACACTGCACAATATATGTGTGAATAAGAATTTAGGCTGCAGATTGTGAGGACAGAAGATCATCTTGCAATCTGCCTTAGGTGGTATATGAGAGTGACAAAAGAGGAGAAGAGGGATGATTTTACTACAGCCTGTCCATTTTGTGTTGAGGAATTGTGCCATGCAAAATTTGGACTGCTGTCAAATGGGGCAAAGAATAACATTCCTGGAAGCAACTCTTATGGAAGCATTATGGGGCCAGAGAAGGAGCGATGGGACTGGGCATCGGTGTGCCCGAAAGAGGGAGAATCACAAGATGGTGATGGTGAGACTCTGGTTACTCAACCACTCCTACTAACTACCAGGCACCACTGTCTCAGGGAGCACTAGGTACATGTGCCGCATAGGAAGACCCCGGTATTATAAATTGCACATGGTCTCTTACAGATTTTATCTTGGGGATCAAGGGCTTTACTTTACCCTTCTGTATGCAGATTGTAGTAAGTACTGCGTGTGTCGAGCCGTTATCCCGTAGTTACAGACATCATGACATACGTGTTGTCCTCATCACTTTCTCCCATTTACTTTGATGTTGTACATCCAATCTGCTTTACATATTAATTTAAACCTCTAATGGTAGAGTTTGTTCAATTACATAATGGTATAAACAAGACTAGCGACGCACCAATGGAAATCAATATGGATTGTAAGCTGGTAATTGGAGTGACCCCGGAGTGACAAAACAAAACACGTTCGGAGGATCACATCAGAATGCAAAGGTGAGCCGGGGAAATGGAGATGGATTCTGCAATCATTCAAGTGCTCATTTAATGATATCACAGACAGACGCGGCTCCCATGATTTACTCACTCTGTGATAAGAAATTACGCTCCGAATTCCAATATTCAAAATTAATATCATGGTGAAAAGCATCTGAAATAGATACATTTTTAAAGGGATTGTTTATAAATAAGCAAATCTCTCTAATTCTTCGCTGCTGTGCTGTCACACACTATGTGTAATCTTTGTTTAGTGTTTTATGGCATATATGAACATGGAATTCTCAAGAAAGTCCATGGTCAAGTTCGGAGTTCAGATGCTGAATAAAGTTTGTTGAAAGGCTGTAGCGCAGACAATCAACAAACTCTTCGGCTACGGTCATCTCCGCAGCCATGACAACCATGCCGAATATTGGCATGGCTGTGACTGATCAGTGCACCACGTGACCAAGCCCGTATACCCGCCAGATCATGGGTGAGGCTGCCATTGTGCTCAGACTAGCATAAGGACAGGACGCTGCTCGAGAGAGGAACAGTGTTAAGTGGCGCCCACATCAGTGCTATTTATCCGGATCCGTTACAAATGCGTTTCAGTTCCATTCATTTCTAATGGAATCGCGGCAATATGCAGTCACATGTGGTTGTGTATGACGCACGCAACCGCATGTGACCGCATCTTGCCGTGATTACGTTGTTCCATTGATTGATTGATAACAGATCCGACTTTGTGGCAAAATACTGCTGATGTGACCGCTACCTTAGGTTACTCCACTGCATACTCATAAAACAGGCTCTGTGAGGGCACTCTGCACTGGGCGCTGGGGGGGGGCACTCTGCACCAGGATCTGTGGGCATACTCTGCACCAGCCTCTTTGGGTGCACTATGTACCAGGCTCTATGAGGCACTCTGCACCAGGCTCCCTGGGGGCACTTTGCACCAGGCTCTATGAGGCACTCTGCACCAGGCTCCCTGGGGGCACTTTGCACCAGGCTCTATGGGGGCACTCTGCACCAGGCTCCCTGGGGGCACTTTGCACCAGGTTCTATGGGGGCACTCTGCACCAGGCTCCCTGGGGGCACTTTGCACCAGGCTCTATGGGGGCACTCTGCACCAGGCTCCTTGGGGGCACTTTGCACCAGGCTCTATGGGGGCACTCTGCACCAGGTTCTATGGGGGCACTCTGCACTAGAATCTAGGGGGCTACTATTTAAAAAGGCTGTGTGGGGTATTTTTAAATTGTGGCTCTGTGGGAGAATTATGAAAACAGGCTCTGGGGGGACACTCTTAAAATGTTTACTCTGTGGCGGCACTCTTAAACTTTGGGCTCTGTTGGGGAACTCTGAAAACAAGCTCTTTTGGGTCACTATTTAAATTTTGGCTTTGTGGTGTAACTTTGAAAACAGGCTCTATAAAGGTACTCTTAAAATGTTGGCTACTTATGGGCACTCTTAATATTATGCTCTGAGAAGGAACTATGAAAAGAATCTTTGTGGCGGTACTTTTAATAATTTGGCTCCTTGGGGGGACTCCAAAAACAGGCTCTGCTGGAATTTGGAGTTTCTCTATATGGCTCCTTGTTACACATCTGTCCCATTTGCAGGCTTTGCTCCTCTCAGCGCAGTCTGCTGAATTCTGTTATGCTCCACATTGGGCTTTGTAAGTTGCTCGGCGTGCTCCTATGTGATCATCTGCCTGGGGCTATTTAAGGTTCACCAAGGCACACCTCTGTTACTGGTCTTCTGTCAGCCTTTGGCTTCCAGTACCTCTGCTACCAGTCCTTTTTCTGTCTTTCGCTTCCAGTACCTCTGCTACTTGTCTCCTGTCTGCCTGCTGCTCTCATTACCTCTGCAACCGGTCTACTGTCTGTCTGTGGCTTTCAGTACCTCTGCTACTAGTCTCCTCTCCGCCTGCAGGTTCTAGTACTTCTGCGACTTTTCTCCTGTCTGCCTGAGCCTGTTATTACCTCTGCTATTAGTTTCCTGTCTACTTGTGGCTTCCAGTAGATCTGCTATCAGTCTCCTATCAGTCTGCTGCTTCCAGTACCTTTGCTAGTGGTCTCCTGTCTGCCTGTGGATTCCAGTACCTCTGCTACTAGTCTTCTGATTGCCTGAGGCTACTGGTACCTCTGCTTTAGGTCTCCTGTCTGCTTGAGGATTCCAGTACCTCTGCTACTAGTCTTCTGATTGCCTTTGGCTACCGGTACCTCTGCTTTAGGTCTCCTGTCTGCTTGAGGATTCCAGTACCTCTGCTACTAGTCTTCTGATTGCCTGCAGCTTCCGTTTTGGTGCTACTGGTCTCTTCTCTGCTTGCAGCCTGCAGTACCTACAATGTTCTTCACCTGCCTGTTGCACCAACGCTCCTGGCTCATATTTCCTCACAGACATTAGGCTTTGATGATCTACCTCAGCAGGTAAGTCTAACACTCCCACTCCGAGAGTCATTATTACATTGCATGGAAGACAATTCATCTGAATACTATTCATATTATTGGTGTCTTCTAGTGTGATTCCTATGGGATCCTCCTGGGTGGTCCTGCCACCGCTGCACCACCTATAGCCATGTCCCCATTTGGCATGCCACAGTATGATAGCATACACATATTTGTTTGTTTTTTAACTAAAACTGTAGGTATTCCAACCATATAACTCCTTTGCTCATATTTAGCAACATTTGCATATCTGATGGGAGACTTTGTAAAGATTGCATCATTTGCATAAAAAGTATTATATGGTGCATGCCTTTAGCAGAATTTGTTGAGTTCAAGTGAATGAAGCTCAAATCTCCGCCTCAGATGATTTGCAGGAAAGTTCAGCAACCTCATTAATTAAATCTGATTTCTTGGAAAATTGCATTCTTTTCTAGTCATTTTCCAAATCTGGTGAGTTACGTTAAGGCTACGTTCCGTCAATGAATATTTGGTGAGTTTTTGACTTTGCAGATTTTCTGCACCTATTATGTAAATTAGGTCACTTGCATTATATTTTTGTTTTTACTGTGTTTTTATTATGTTTTTGATGGTGCAATTTGTGTCTCTTTTTGGGATGAGATGTTTTACATAAAGCGCCTTTGTTTTTATGCTTCCTGATATTTTACTTTAGACCATTTTTATTAATAGTTATGTGCGGATCGCATTGTATTACACTCTGCAATCATTATTAAATTTAATTATTATAATTACATTATGTGTCCAGTTCAGCATGAAAAAAGTTGATGATTCAAAAATTTTCTGCAAGGCACTGTTTTGTTACTCTTCTGGGCATCTTCTGGGTGTAACAATATAAACATTTTCAAATATGGTTTAAACTATTGATTAGAGATGAGCAATCCTGATCGGCAAAAATCGGGGCTGGTATTCTCAGACTGGGGAGGTCCATGCTTATTGGGCCCCCCCAGCCTAAAAATAGCAGCCTGCAGCTGCCCAGGATTGTTGAATCTATTAGATGTGACAGTCCCAACACTTTACCCATCTCATCCTGATTGCCCTGGTAGGCTGTTTCAAAGGGTGAGGGTGTGGTCTAACGGCAACCAATCAGAGATGCCAGTGCAAGGGGAAAGCAGTAAATATGTATAAGAGAAAATATTGTCACACCTGCGCTGTTCTTCAGTTTGCCCATCATCAGACTTTGATTTGCGAATTATGGAAAAACCCTGTTAACTGTACTGAACAGATCACTTATTCATCTCTGGAATATCTGCATTATGACACTTATAGCTACACAACATAAAGAAGTGAAAATATTCAGCTGCAATACACTTGTATTAATGTGATCTTTCCCTCCAAGCAGCTTGTATTTATCTCCTATCTCCTTACACATCAAGGGAGACCTTTTAATAAACCTTTCACACGTGAAGTTTCACTATCCGTCTCTGTGCCTGTCATCTTCCTTCTTGATCATCCTTAGACACTCGAAGTTGAGGTGTAAAATTGCTCCTAAGTGGCTTACAATCAAAAGCAAGTGGCATTTTAGAAGGTTTCCAATTTTGGAAAACTCTCATTTTTTTGGTTCAGATTTAAGTTAAAAAACAAACTGTGCTTTTCTCTCCCTCTTCAGGTCCAGTGCCAAGTCTAAATTGCTAATAAGAATGTCTGATATTGTCTGCAGCGTTGATGTCACATCAACAGCACTGCAGCCAATCAATGATCCCAGCAGTTCTGATCTGCTCATGCTGTCCCCTTAGGCATAGCTGTTGGGTTCAGTGATTGATTGCATTGTTGCCAACATAACCCCTCAACTAACCTGCCTCCATAGCACCCAACTGGTCCAACTAGGGTCGGCGTCAGCACCCGGCAAACCCGGTCAAATGCCGGGGCCCTGGGTTGCCGGAGGGGCCCACTTGCAGTGGCAGAGGGGCCTGGTGCCAGTGCTGTCTCCGGCCTCCCCCCCGCCGAGGATTGCACTTTCAATTGTATCGGCATCGCAGGTGCCGATACAATTGAAAGCAATGATGAGAGACGGAGCGGTGCGCACCCTCTCATCATTCACCCCGCTGTGTCTGACTGTCGGCGCTCTACAGCTCTGCAGCGGAGCGCGGTGACATCATCACTGCGCGACTGCAGCGAGGTCAGAGTGAGCAACAGCAGTGGATGCGCCGAGGAGACCGGAGCAGCTGGGGAACGAGGAAAAGTGAGTATGTATGTAATCGTGGTGGCTAGATGACCATGGGGGTGCATTAAATGATAAGGCAGCTGTATACTACTTGGAAGTGCCTAATGCTATTTGAATCTGCATTGTATTATATATAGGCTGTATACTACATGAAGGTGCTTAATGCTATCTGGGTCTGCATTGTACTATATACATGCTGTATACTACATGAAGGTGCCTAATGCTATCTGGATCTGCATTTTACTATATACAGGCTGTATACTACATGAAGGTGCCCAATGCTATCAGGATCTGCATTGTACTATATACAGGCTGTATACTACATGAAGGTGCCTAATGCTATCTGGGTCTGCATTGTAATATATACAAGCTGTATACTACATGAGGGGGCCTAATGCTATCAGGATCTGGATTGTACTATATACTGGCTGTATACTACATGAAGGTGCCGAATGCTATCAGGGTCTGCAGTGTGGTATATGGTGGCTGTATACTACATGAGGGTGCCTAATACTATCTGGGTCTGCATTGTACTATATACAGGCTGTATAGTACATGAGGGTGCCTAATGCTATTTGGGTCTGCACTGTGCTATATGGTGGCTGTATACTACATGAGGGTCCCTATTGCTATCTGGGTCTGCATTGTACTATATACAGGCTGTATACTACATTAGGGTGCCTAATGCTATCTGGGTCTGCATTGTACTATATACAGGCTGTATAGTACATGAGGGTGCCTAATGCTATCTGTGTCTGCACTGTGCTATATGGTGGCTGTATACTACATGAGGGTGCCTAATGCTATCTGGGTCTAAACTTCTATATGGCGGCTGTATACTGCATGAAGGTGGCTAATGCTACCTGGGTCTGCACTGTGCTATATGGCGGCTGTATACTACATGAGGATGCCTAATGCTATATGGGTCTGCACTGTACTATATACAGGCTGTATACTACATGAGGATGCCTAATTATATGGGTCTGCATTGTGCTATATGGGGCTGCTTAATGTTATATGTGGGTTGCATAATGCCATGTGTGGGTTGTATAGTGCCATATGGGGCTGCATAATACTACATGGGGGCTACATAATACTATATGGAGGACTTTGGGGGCTTCATAACACTATATGGAGGAATATGGGGCTGCATACTACTATGTCCCCAGAGTTGTATGTCACCTCCACCCTGGTCCTGTATACCCCCTCAGAGCGGTTTGTCTCCCCACTCCAGAGCCACTGCCCCCTCTAGAGCTGTATGCCCCACATTGCTGTATACCCCTTTCCTCAGTAATATGTATGCCCCCCAGTAATGTGTATGTCCCCAGCCTCTCTTGTGATATATATACAGCAGTGTCAGTGTGCTCTATGTGCGGCCATGTCTGTTAGTGACGGCCACCAATCAGCGTGGCACAGACACATGCCCAGGAGGAGCTGGATGGACACAAGTGGGGAGGTGAATGAGGCTGTTGCCGGCTTCCATATACTAGAAATATCTCTAATGTGTCTGTGTGTGCATGTGTGATGTGTGTCTATGTATGTCAGTGTATATGACTGGGTATAGTTTTATGTTTATTTATATGTGTTTTTGTGAATTTCTCTTTAAATATATATGTGTATGTATGCCTGTATGTGTATGTATCTGTGCACGTCTATGTGTGGATGGGGCCCACTGAGACTCTTTCGTCCGGGGCCCACAAAAACCTGGAGCCGGCCCTGGCTCTACCCATCACATGTCTTTGACATCTTTGATGGGCATCGCACTCCAAATAACTGTGTTACATAACAGTCCTGAATCCCAGCTTTGCTCGCCTCACCTGAACCCTGTTGTGCTCTAAGTCGGGCGTTGCAGGTGGCCCGGAGAGCTCACATGTTAACAACTGGCTAGGCCTATATAAGGCTCACCAAGACACACCTGTGTCTTGGTATAAAGATTTTTAATTTTCCTATGTCCTGTTTGCCTGAGGCCTCAGGGCTTCTGCTACTGGCTTCCTGCTTCCAGGTCTCCAGTCTGCCTGCAACCTTCAGTGCTTCTGCTACCTGCTTCCAGGTCTCCTGTCTGCCTGCAACCTCCAGTCCTTCTGCTACCTGCTTCCAGGTCTCCTGTCTGCCTGCAACCTCCAGTGCTTCTGCTTCCTGCTTCCAGGTCTCCTATCTGCCTACAACCTCCAGTGCTTCTGCTACCTGCTTCCAGGTCTCCTATCTGCCTACAACCTCCAGTGCTTCTGCTACCTGCTTCCAGGTCTCCTATCTGCCTACAACCTCCAGTGCTTCTATTATCTGCTTCCAGGTCTCCTTGCTGCCTGCGACCACCAATGCTTCTACTACTTGCTCCCAGGTCTCCTGTCTGCCTGCAACTTCCAGTGCTTCTATTATCTGCTTCCAGGTCTCCTTTCTGCCTGCAGCCACCAATGCATCTACTACCTGCTTCCAGGTCTCCTTTCTGCCTGCACCCAGCAATGCATCTACTACCTGCTTCCAGGTCTCCTGCTTGCCTGCAGCTTCCAGGTCTTCTGCTACCTGCTTCAAGGTCTCCTGTCTGCCTGCAACCTCCAGTGCTTCTGATACCTGCTTCCAGGTCTCCTTTCTACCTGCGACCACCAATGCTTCTACTACTTGATTCTCGGTCTCCTGTCTGCCTGCAGCCTCCAATGCTTCTATTATCTGTTTCCAGGTCTCCTTTCTGCCTGCGACCACCAATGCTTCTACTACTTGATTCTAGGTCTCCTGTCTGCCTGCAGCCTCCAATGCTTCTATTATCTGTTTCCAGGTCTCCTTTCTGCCTGCGACCACCAATGCTTCTACTACTTGATTCTAGGTCTCCTGTCTGCCTGCAACCTCCAGTGCTTCTGCTACCTGCATCCAGGTCTCCTGTCTGCCTGCAACCTCCAGTGCTTCTGCTACCTGCTTCCAGGTCTCCTGTCTACCTGCAACCTCCAGTGCTTCAACTACCTGCTTCAGGGTCTCCTGTCTACCTGCAACCACCAGTGCTTCTGCTACCTGCTTCCAGGTCTCCTGCCTGCCTGCGGCCTCCAGGTCTTCTGCTACCTGCTTCCAGGTCTCCTGCCTGTCTGCGGCCTCCAGGTCTTCTGCTACCTGCTTACAGCTCTCCTGTCTGCCTATTGATCCAGTACTTTTTCTACCTGCTTCACCTGTCATGTGCCCAGCTGGACCTTAGGCTTTGAGGATCTTCCTCACCAGATGAGCTGAAACAGGCTGCTAGATGTGGTGTTCGATGCATGTCACAGATCTCAACCATGTTTAATAGTAGTCAATTATAGAAGCAAAGAGCAGAGGACCGGGTGAGTAGCTGAAGGGCAGGACAGGGGAGGGGTGAGTATAACATTTTAATTTTTATTAACCCCTCCCCAGCCCTCAAAACAGTGTAGCAAAATGGAGGCTTCCTGAATGACATCTTGGTTAACTTGACTAAATCAAATTACAAAAATTTGCGGAAATTTGTGAATTTGATTAGTTTTATATCAATTTTTGGAATATTGAGTATATATATATACAGTACAGACCAAAAGTTTGGACACACCTTCTCATCTCTAGAACAACTATTAAGAGGAGACTTTGTGCAGCAGGCCTTCATGGTAAAATAGCTGCTAGGAAACCACTGCTAAGGACAGGCAACAAGCAGAAGAGACATGTTTGGGCTAAAGAACACAAAGAATGGACATTAGACCAGCGGAAATCTGTGCTTTGGTCTGAGAAGTCCAAATTTGAGATCTTTGGATCCAACCACCGTGTCTTTGTCGAAAAGGTGAACGGATTGACTCTACATGGCTGGTTCCCACCGTGAAGCATGGAGGAGGAGGTGTGATGGTGTGGGGGGGCTTTGCTGGTGACACTGTTGGGGATTTTTTCAAAATTGAAGGCATACAAAACCAGCATGGCTACCACAGCATCTTGCAGCGGCGTGCTATTCCATCCGGTTTGCGTTTAGCTGGACCATCATTTTTCAACAGGACAATGACCCCAAACACACCTCCAGGCTGTATAAGGGCTATGTGACTAAGAAGAAGAGTGATGGGGTGCTACACCAGATGACCTGGTCTCCACAGTCACCAGACCTGAACCCAATCGAGATGGTTTGGGGTGAGCTGGACCACAGAGTTAAACCAAAAGAGACAATAAGTGCTAAGCATCTCTGGGAACTCCTTCAAGACTGTTGGAAGACCATTTCCGGTGACTACCTCTTGAAGCTCATCAAGAGAATGCCAAGAGTGTGCAAAGTAGTAATCAAAGCAAAAGGTGTGTACTTTGAAGAGCCTAGAATAGAAGACATATTTTCAGTTGTTTCACACTTTAAGTATTTCATTCCACATGTTTTCATTCATAGTTTTGATGTCTTCAATGTGAAGCTACAATTTTTAGAGTCATGAAAATAAAGAAAACTCTTTGAATGAGGAAGTGTGTCCAAACTTTTGGTCTGTACTGTATATATATATATATATATATATATATATATACTGTATATATATATATATATATATATATATATATATATTTATTTATTATTATTTCTTTAAATCATGACATGAATCATACGGTGGCACAAAGAGTATTTTACAGGAATATGGAACCATAGATGCCTCTTGTTGTTTAGTCCATGCATTATCGGAGAAGCCGGTCAACCTGGGCGCCAGACTAATCCCATAACCTCTAATGGGGCTGGTCGCAACATTTCAAAGTGAATCATTCTTAGCTGAGCTCCGATTCATGCTCCCCGCGGTTTAGACACAATGAATCCAATGACAGGTTCCCTTTAAATCCAGTCGTCAATCTTGAATATGTGAAGAAAGCATTGGGTATATTTGTATTGCACCTGAGCGGCTCGCACCGTGAATCATTAATAATGTAGCCTTGTGTTTGACTAACAGCCCATGACCGAAATATGTACTTTATATACACATAGCCTTCGGGCTGGAATAATTACCGCTATGATATCTTGTGATACGCCATACATTAGAATACATTGAATGGCTCAGAGAAGGTGCAAATATATTGTCACAATGCCCACAATTTATAGGAAGGTTAGATACACCGCTCTCATATCTGACGATTATATATGGAAGCTCGTGTGACCTCTAATGATACCCCGGGGCGGTAGATTGCACTGAAGAAAATCAATGGAGATGAAGGTATTTTTTGCTTAATCACTTTTCTATACTGACAAGTAGTGCAAAAATACATGATAATGAAGAAGTTTGAGTTGTTCCAATTTTTTAGCCTCCCGCTAAGTTTTTATATATCCTTGAGCTTAACAATCGCTCCATGTTCTGCACCAGTAGGCTGCGTTCCCACGATGAGTATTTGGCGAGTTTTTCATGTTGCAGATTTTGAAGATCTAAAGTATGTCATGCATTTACGGATCACTACTATGTGTCACCCGAATCGGCACCCGCAGTTTGCTACTACTTGACTGGACTCTGTACACAGTTCCAACAAGCAACCTGTTTTCTGCAAGTATCTCTAATATGTCAGGTGTCGGCTGTTTTATTTACCACTTGCTTCTGGTACTAGTCCCATGCTACTAGATATGGGAACTGTTAGGCAGGGATTAGCAATATGCACCCAGAACTGCTTGTGATTCTGGGTGCTCTGGGGACCTGACAGGTCCCTTTAATGGGAACCAATTACCAGGATTTTCGTATATAACCTAAAGCAAGTGCTGGTTTTATACATACCTTTAGGGGTCAGCTCGGATGTTTAGGTTTTGAAATCCAAGAAAGTAAAGTTCATAAAATCGGCAGCTTCTTGAGTGAACACCCCCCCCAGATATTATCTGATCCTCAGCTGCTGTCACTCAAGAAGCTGATGATTTTATAAACTTTACTTTCTTGGGTTTCAAAACCTATACATCCGAGCTGAGCACTACAGGTATCTATAGAATCAGTCTGATAGTGCCAGTATAGCTCTGGCTTTAGGTTATATAGGAAAATCAAGGTGATTGGTGCACTTCAAGAGAATGAACATATATTTTTAGGGGTACTTTGCACACTACGACATCGCAAGCCGATGCTACGATGCCGAGTGCGATAGTCCCTGCCCCTGTCGCAGCAGCGATATGTGGTGATAGCTGGCGTAGCGAAAATTATCGCTACACCAGCTTCACATGCACTCACCTTGCCCTGCGACGTCGCTCTGGCCGGCGACCCGCCTCCTTATTAAGGGGGCGGGCCATGCGGCGTCATAGCGACGTCACACGGCAGGCGGCCAATAGAAGTGGAGGGGCGGAGATGAGCGGGACATAAACATCCCGCCCACCTCCTTCCTTCCGCATAGCCGGCGTGAGCCTCGGTGAATGAGGTAGGAGATGTTCCTCGCTCCTGCGACTTCACACACAGCGATGTGTGCTGCTGCAGGAGCGAGGAACAACATTGGACCGTCGCAGCAAGGTAATTATGGTTTTCGCCGACGCTACACCGATGATACGATTACAATGCTTTTGCGCTCGTTAATTGTATCATGTAGGTGTTACACACTACGATGTCGAGAGCGACGCAGGAAGTGCGTCACTTTCGACATGACCCCACTGACATCGCACCTGCGATGTATTAGTGTGCAAAGTACCCCTTAGAATGGAGCGATGGCTGTCAAAGGTCACCACCACTCCATCCATTGTCCATGGTCACCACCACTCCATCCATTGTTTATGGTCACCGCCACTCCATCCATTGTCTGTGGTCACTGCCACTCCATCCATTGTCCATGATCACCACCACTCCATCCAATGTCCGTGGTCACTGCCACTCCATCCATTGTCCGTGGTCACCACCACTCCATCCATTGTCTGTGGTCACCACCACTCCATCCATTGTCCGTGTTCAACACCACTTCAACCATTGTCAGTGGTCACCACCACTCCATCCATTGTCAGTGGTTACCACCACTCCATCCATTGTCCGTGTTCACCACCACTTCATCCATTGTCAGTGGTCACCACCACTCCATCCATTGTCCGTGTTCAACACCACTTCAACCATTGTCAGTGGTCACCACCACTCCATCCATTGTCAGTGGTCACCACCACTCCATCCATTGTCCGTGTTCACCACCACTTCATCCATTGTCAGTGGTCACCACCACTCCATCCATTGTCTGTGGTCACCACCACTCCATCCATTGTCCGTGTTCACCACCACTTCATCCATTGTCAGTGGTCACTACCACTCCATCCATTGTCCGTTTTCACCACCACTCCATCCACTGTCCATGGGATTTCCGGAGATACAATGAAGGGAGCAAAAGTGCTTCTTTTGGGACAGGTGATAATTTGCCAAGTTGAAAATTACCCTATGTCAAAATGACTCATCAGAAACTGTCCGTACTGTCAGTCACACTTGGATATGGAGACGGACGACATTCCCCATGAATATGCGCTGTGTACACTCACACCCCCATAATATAATGTGGCGGTGCCCTCTGATCCGTACGTGCACGGCACACCCCCCGCTGTGACAGCTCCGTCCCTTTCATTCCCTAATGTCTACGACTACTTCAGCTTTTTTGCAATTTTCATTTTGTGATTCATTTTCAAGTAGAGCTGAGTACGAGAAACATGATATTATGTGGCGCATTTACAATTCTAATGTCAGGGGTCATTAATCATTGTTGTGTTTATCTGGGAGGCACAATATTTACATGCAGTTGGTATCCGTGAAGAGGAATCCATTTTGAAAGTCTAATCTGTGATTTATTCACCTCATCCCATGACTGACATTATTATAAGCATCGGAAATTACCGGTGAGAGCATCATTTCCATGTATTATACTCAGCACATTGGCCGTAATTCCATATTCGAGGTCTCCAAATTCAGGTGATGAGAGTTGCATGAAAAATGGTATAAACATATTTTTTATGTCCGAGCTGATTGAGAAACGGCACAACGAGGGCTTATTTGCAAAAGGTCACATCTCTATTCAGATTGAATTGGTCATTACCATCAGTTTTTTTATGATTTTTTTTACTAAAGCTCTGAGCGTGAAGAGGATATAAATGATGGGGGAGCGAGAAGATTGGCTGAAAGTTCACAAAATACACAATAACAACTTGGAAGAGCTTTAGTTCAGATAAGGGCACCATTGAGCACAATGAGTGTCCAACCTGCGGCCCGTGGGGTTGATACCGTCACCCCAATACCATTTTGTGCTGCCCCCACCATATGAAGACTGAAATGCTACTCTCATAAAGTTTCCTGGTGGAAGATTACAAAAAACTCCCATTAGTAGAAAAACACCAAGAAAAACAAGAGTAGTTGGAACCTGAGCTGACCCAATCCCCTAACTAACAGACCACACTAGAAGTAGCCGTGGAGCATTCCTAAACACCTAGACGCCACGTCACAGCCGGAGAAACTAGCTACACCTCACAGATAGAAATGAGGAAATCTACCTTGCCTCAAAGAAGTCCCCAAAGGAGTAGACAGCCCCCGACATATAGAGATTACGGTGATGTAGGAAAACATGATACACAGATAGAAAAAATAGATTTAGCAAAGGCGAGGCCCGACTACCTTGATATAAAGGAAAAAAAAGAAAACTTATTGCGGTCAGTACAAAAACCCTGCAGAAAAATACCAATCTCCTGATAGTAAAAATGGCCCTGGAGATTGACTGACCTCATCCCCACTATATCAGGTACTCAGGTAAATAATGGGGGAGACAAAATACCAAAAAGAACTCAAAAATACAAAAGTGCAAATAATCAAGTTTGAAAGGGAGAATCTTCCTTTTCTTGTTGAAAAGCTAGCAAAGGGTGAACCCCATGCTCACCAAATTAGAAAATCAAATCTTCACCTGCAAGAAAACAGATTCAAAACAAAGAAAAACAAACACCCTAAGGTGTAAACAAGAAAGCAAAGCAAAAGCTTGCAAACTTATCTGCAGAAGTCTTGCACAGGAAAACAGAGAAGGACAGAATTCCAAGCCAGGTTCAGAGACTGAGGAAAATTCAACTATCACCGGTGCCAGCAAGGCAAAAAGTGTTCTCCTATATACACCAGGCTTGTCTGCAATAGGACTTCCTTAATTCCCAATTAACGCTGACACCTGTCTGAGTCAAAGACTCGGACTCAGCTTCACTACCATTCCTGGCCAACAGAGGGAGCTCCAAAAAAGCACCCACACAGACGACATTCACAACAGTTTCCATATCATAGAGTAGTTCACAAATAAGAATGGGTAAGTGCTAGTGGTGCATTGTGTAGACACTCTGGGTTCCCAATTTATTAAAATAATGCGTAGAATATACTTTTGAAATGTCATAAATGTCTCTAAGGCCAATGTCCGTGTTTCTGGTACTTCTGATGTCTGTTTCCAAATGTACCGGAGACATGGACACACGTAGACCCATTAAAATCAATGGGTTTGCTCACACATTCGTGTTTTGACACTAGACAAAAAGACTGATGGCACTCCGAAAATTGTAATGTGAACAGGTGCATAACTGAACATAACATAAAATGACAAAAAAAAGACAGCTGCACTCTGAAATGCTAAAGCATGAAAACCATGAATGTAATAGTATAGACATGCATTACTGCTAAAGGTAATCTAAGAAAAAATTGAGATATTTAACATACAAAAATGGCCATTTCTATATCTGCCCAATAGCCACGTCAAGGCATATCTTGTATACTGGGCACATACTTCTGAACTGAAGACTTTCTCTGAGTTTAAAAAAAAAACCTCCTGTGTATGGGAAAGTAGGAGGTTTTTTTAAACCCAGAGAGAGACTTCACTTTAGTGTAGGTTCCCATTATACGAGATATGCCTTGACGTGGCTACTGGGCAGATATTGAAATGGCCATTTTTGTGTTATAAATATCTCAATTTTTTCTTAGATTTACTTTAGCAGTAATGCATGTCTATACTATTACATTCATGGTTTTCATGAGGGACATTGAGGAGCTGTCATACAGGCTAGGTAGAGTAGAGATTCTGCAGTAGGGTGGAGGGACACTGAGGAGATTTCAATCAGGTTAGGTGAGAAGAGATTCTGCAGCAGTGAGGAGGGCCACTAAGGAGCTTTCAATCAAGATAGGTGAGAAGGGATTCTTTAGCAGGGAGGAGGACACCGAGAAACTTTCAAGCAAGCCAGATGAGAAGAGATTCTGCAGCAGGGAGGAGGGACACTGAGAAGCTTTTAAACAAGCCAGGTGAGAAGAGATTCTGCAGAAGGGTGGAGGGACACTAAGGAGCTATCAATCAAGCTAGATGAGAAGTGATTCTGTAGCACATAGGATGGACACTGTAAGAGTGGCAAATGGCAAAAGTGTGTAATATTTGGTATCCATTTTGCCTATGTATCACTAATATCTGCAGTTAGCCACTTGATTGCTGATTGCATGTCTCTGTTGTAGAACATCAGTCTGCTGATAGCATGCCATTAACCATTTGATTGCAGAAAGTCCTGCCCTTTCACACATTTATAGTTCCTGTATGTATCTTCTGATGTTTCCTGTTCTGTTTTTTCAACTGATACCCTGTATATCCTTCTGTCTTGGTCCTTGCTGATCAATGTGCTCTCTGGCAATTTATTTTATCCATGTGCTCTCCGGCAAGTTATCTGATCCATGCACTCTCCGGCAAGTTATCTGATCCATGCACTCTCCAGCAAGTTATCTGATCCATGTGCTCTCTGGCAAGTTATCCGATCCATGCACTCTCCGGCAAGTTATCTTATCAATGGACTCTCCGGCAAGTTATCTGATCCATGTGCTCTCCGGCAAGTTATCTGATCCATGCACTCTCCGGCAAGTTATCTGATCTATGTGCTCTCCGGCAAGTTATCTGATCCATGTGCTCTCTGGCAAGTTATCCCGGCTGTGACACCGCCCTTGGTCCATGTTGCTCCATTCCACTAGGTAAACCCATACCACATAGGAGCACTGGAAGAAAACACAAGCTTTTATGTGATATATTTTTTTATAAGCAGAGAGCCCCACCCTCTCCCTTCCCCTATGATTTACAGGCTACTCCAGAGAGCACGGTAGGGTAATTATATCAATGAAACCATAAGATGTGATGAAAGATGGCTCCCAGTCCTAGGCGAAGTTTGGGGGAAGGATGCTTTAATAGAATTTAGGGCAATCCCCTTTAAAGAAAAGCGAGTCCATGCTGAATCTATTAGTCCGCTTGCTTCTTCACTGCAATTATCCAGTTCATTGATGGCAGCATTCTTGTAAGGAGCATCCTGTCTAGGATGACTGACGCTTGTCCTCCGCCAGACACTATTGATATTCCTTTTACTTTGCTTCCAATAGATGAAGCTAATTGAGGATCCTATTAAAACAAGTTTGTTAATGACGATCTTCCTTTGATGAATGGACAAGTAATTTAGCTCCTTATTATTAAAGACCATTTACCGCTCGAGATCAAACAGATGTGAATGATCGTGGAGGGGCCAGTATCTGAGGCAATTTATATAAAAGCCATTGATTTATATGGATGGATGGATTTAGTGAACAGACCCCATTTGTTGTGCAATAGCGGAATATAATGATCCATCATCAAATGAATATGTTACTATGTAATAATGAAAAAGAAAAGAAAAAGTGTTTTTCCAGAATTATAAAAAACTTTTCTTTCAAAAACATGGCCACACCCATCCACAGATTGAGGACTGTTACTAATACCACGTCCACATTGATGGAGCTGCAATACCAAACAGAACCACTAGACAGGTGTGGTGCTGTTTCAATGAAGAAAACTCATTTTGCTCATATTGGACATCCCCTTTAAGGCTAAGATCACACTTGTCTTAAAATATAGTATTTAAAGACAAATAATTAGCATAAATTAGGACTTTTTTTCATTATTGGCTTTATGGGTCTAGTCTCATTTGTACAGTCCCTACCTGTAGCTTAAATGGGTTGTCCACTACTTTTACATTGATGGTCTATGCTTAGGAGTACTTTGCACGTTGCGACAATGCTAGCATCGGCTAGCGATGTCCATCGCGATAGCACCCGCCCCCGTCGCACATGCGATATCTTGTGATTGCTGCCGTAGCGAACATAATCGCTACGGCAGCGACACACGCACATACCTGGTCGGCGACGTCGCGGTGACCGCTGAACAATCCCTCCTTCAAGGGGGAGGTACGTTCGGCGTCACCGCGACCTCACTGCAACGTCACTAAGCGGCTGGCCAATAGAAGCGGAGGGGCGGAGATGTGCGGGACGTAACATCCCGCCCACCTTCTTCCTTCCGTATTGCCGTTGAGACACAGGTAAGGAGATGTTTGTCATTCCAGCGGATTCACACACAGCAATGTGTGACGCCGCTGGAACGACAAACAACATTGTACCTGCAGTAGGAGTAACATTATGAAAATGAACGACGTGACACAGACCACCGATTTTTGACTGTTTCACGCTCGTTCGCTCCTAGGATTTACATATTGCGATGTCGCTACCGGCGCCTGATGTGTGTCACAACAACCGTGACCCCGACGATATTTCGGTAGCGATGTCGCAACGTGCAAAGTACCCCTTAGAATAGGTCATCAATGTCTGATTGGCCGGGTCTGAAACACCGCACCCCCACCAATCAGGTGATAATGGTTCCAGCGGCGGTAGCAGGCAGACAAAAATGTTCAGTTTCGGAGCTGCTACGTCTTGATCTGAATTGGAGGCGGATGTGCACCACCCGGCCGTGGCAACTATCATAAGACGGAGCAGCTCCGGAACTGAACATTTCCGACTGCCTACTACCGCTGCTGGAACCATGATCACCTAATTGGCGGGGGTGCTGTGTTTCGGGCCCCGACCGATCAGACATTGATGAGCCATCCTAAGGATAGACCATTAATGTAAAAGTAGTGGACAACCCCTCTAAGTATTAAGACTCGAGATTTTCATGTGTAATATTGATTGATGAAATAAAATAAAAGGTTGGTTACAATTTAACTGAAACAAAAAGAATTGATATGCAGCAGATTTATTTCTGCACCAAATCTTCAAGGGAAACAAAACAACATGTGCACAAAACGTCAGGATTCTCATTGACTTAATGGGAACCTGTCACTGGATTTGGCGACTATAAGCTGAGGCCACCACCAGTGGGCTCTTATATACAGCTTTCTAGAACACAGTATATAAGAGCCCAGGCCACTGTGTAGATCGTAAAAAACACTTTTATAATACTTACCTAGGGGCAGTCCGGTCCGAAGGGCATTGCTGCTCTCCTCTGTGGGTGATCACCATCCTCCTTCTACTTAGCCCAGTGTGAATGATGTGTGTATATCATCCACACAAGCCAACATTGCTGTTCCTGCACAGGCGCACTTTGATCCACCCTCCTGAGGGCAGAGCAAAGTACTGTAATGCGCAGGCACGAGGAAAGGTTAGAGACCACCTGAGCATGTGCACTACAATACTTTGATCTGCCCTGAGCCTGGCAGAGAGAAGTGCACATATGCAGGACCTCAATGACGGCTAGTGTGCATGATGTAGACTTGTCATGCACATGGGCCTCAGAAGGAGAGTGGCAATCGGAGCAGGGAGGAGGCACCAAGCCGGAGACCAGCAACACCCATCAGACCAGAGACCAGCGACACCCATCGGACCAGAGACCAGCGACACCCATCGGACCGGAGACCAGCAATACCCATCGGACCATAGACCAGTGATACCCATTGGACCGGAGACCAGCGACACCCATTGGACTGGACCACACCTTAAGTGAGTATTATAAAGGTGTTTTTATACATTATACAGAGTAGCCTGGACTCTTATATACACAGTATTCTAGAATGCTGTATCTAAGAGCTCACTGGTGGTGGCCGCAGCTTACAGTCGCCAAATCTGGTGACAGGTTCCCTCTAAACCAGCAAGGAAAAAATAAGCAATGTGTGCATGAGACTCCAGGAATCGCAATCACTTTTCTGGAATTGGAAAATCCTTCAGGTTTTGTGACAAATCTGCACAGAAAAATAATATGACAAAAATGCAATAAATCTGCAACATGCACACAAGCCCTTAAGGGTACTTTACACGCTGTGATCTCGCTAGCGAGATCGTAAGCGATCGTACCCGCCCCCGTCGGTTGTGCGACACGGGCAAATTGCTGCCCGTGCTGCACAACCTCGCTTACCCCTGTCACACGCACTTACCTGCCCTGCGACGTCGCTCTGGCCGGTGAACCGCCTCCTTTCTAAGGGGGCTGGTCGTGCGGCGTCACAGCGACGTCACACGGCAGCCATCCAATAGATGTGGAGAGGGCGGAGATGAGCGGCCGTAACATCCCGCCCACCTTCTTCCTTCCGCATTGCCGGTGGAGGCAGGTAAGGAGATGTTTGTTGCTCCTGCGGTGTCACACGGAGTGATGTGTGATGCCGCAGGAGCGACAAACAACATCGTACCTGTCGCAGCAGCGATATTAAAGGGGGATTTACACGCTGCGATATCGGTAACGATATATCGTCGTGGTCCCGTTGTTAGTGACGCACATCCGGCGCCGTTACCAACATCGCAGTGTGTAACACAAATGAGCGACTATCAACAAGCAGAAAAACTTGAAAAATCGTTGCTAGTTGACACGTCGCTCATTTCCTTAATATTGCTGCTGCGACAGGAACGATGTTATTCCTCGTTCCTGCAGCAGCACACATCGCTGTGTGTGAAGCCGCAGGAGCGAGGAACATCTCCTTACCTGCGTCCACCGGCTATGCGGAAGGAAGGAGGTGGGCGGGATGTTACGTCCCGCTCATCTCCGCCCCTCTGCTTCTATTGGACGTCTGCCGTGTGATGTCGCTATGACGCCGCACGAACCGCCACCTTAGAAAGGAGGTGGATCGCCGGCCAGAGCGATGTCGCAGGGCAGGTAAGTCCGTGTGACAGGTCCACTCGATTTTGTGCGGCACGGGCAGCGATTTACCCATGTTGCACAACCGACGGGAGCGGGTACGATCGCTTGCGATCTCACTAGCGAGATCCCAGCGTGTAAAGTACCCTTAAGGAAATAAGCGACATGTCAATGAGAAACGATTTTTCACGTTTTTGTGCTCGTTGATCGTCGCTCATTTGTGTCACATGCTGCGATGTCGATAACGGCGCCGGATGTGCGTCACTACCGACGTGACCCCGACGATATATCGTTACCGATGTCGCAGCGTGTAAAGCACCCTTTAGAGTTTTTATTATTTTTTATCTTAACCCATTCAATGGGACAATTGAATGAATATGCCCAAATCGAATTTCAGAAAATCCGCTCAACTCTAATTATTATGCCCCATCCCAAATCCCGCAAATAAATCCCTATCTTTTTGGGCGCTGGTATTTGTAACATATGTGCGGTTCCATTAATGAATAACTCTTATGTTCACAATGGAAGAGTTCACAGTATTCCAAATGGTATTTTCTAATTAAGATATTTTGCCCCGAGACCATAAATATCGTCAGGCCTAATTACTGTGAGCATGTTGCTGGCATAAAGAACGGTTGCTAAACTCACGGTTATTAATGATAATGCATGAAACTGTCATACTGGTAATTAGCACGCACATATATGAGAGCTTTCCCCTTGAAAGTGATTACAACCTGTGTTGTCTTTTCATTAGCACTCTGAAATAGCTAAATTACTGAATTTTGGAATATCCGGATGTTTTTACTACCATCGTACCATAAATGTGGCTAATTTATTCGTTTGGAAGACAGAAAACAAAGGTAACATACATGCATTATTTGTAATTGCCTCTGTTCAGCAGATACATAAAGAATCCATCAGTATTTTGTTTGTAAATATAGAAACAACAACAAAAAAAATAGTGTTACATTTACATTACATGTGGAATTAACAGTGCTATATAAATGAATAAATATTATTATTATTATTATTATTATTAATATTATTATTATTATTTATAATAATGTACAGATGTGTCCATCTGTAACTTAACATTTCATCAAGGATTTCACTTTCTTTCAATGCAAATTCAATATTTGTCATTGATTTTTAATTTAAAAAAAATGTAATTTTAACTTTTTATTATTTGTCCATTTCTTTATTGTATATGTTTACACTATTTGTGTTTGATATACAGTCATATGAAAAAGTTTGGGCACCCCTATTAATGTTACCCTTTTTTCTTTATAACAATTTGGGTTTTTGCTATTTCAGTTTCATATATCTAATAACTGATGGACTGAGTAATATTTCTGGATTGAAGTGAGGTTTATTGTACTAACAGAAAATGAGCAATCCGCATTTAAACAAAATCTGACCGCTGCAAAAGTATGGGCACCTCAACATAAAAGTGACATTAATATTTTGTAGATCCTTCTTTTGCAGAAATCCCAGCCTCTAGTCGCTTCCTGTAGCTTTTAATGAGTTCCTGGATCCTGGATGAAGGTAGATTTGACCATTCCTGTTTACAAAACAATTCCAGTTCAGTTAAGTTTGATGGTCGCCGAGCATGGACAGCCGCTTCACATCATCCCACAGATGTTCAATGATATTCAGGTCTGGGGACTGGGATGGCCATTCCAGAACATTGTAATTGTTCCTCTGCATGAATAGCTGAGTAGATTTGGAGCGGTGTTTTGGATCATTGTCTTGCTGAAATATCCATCCCCTGCGTAACGTCAACTTCGTCACTGATTCTTGCACATTATTGTCAAGAATCTGCTGATACTGAGTTGAATCCATGCGACCCTCAACTTTAACAAGATTCCCGGTGCCGGCATTGGCCACACAGCCCCAAAGCATGATGGAACCTCCACCAAATTTTACTGTGGGTAGCAAGTGCTTTTCTTGGAATGCCTTGTTTTTTTGCCTCCATGCATAACGCCTTTTTGTATGACCAAACAACTCAATCTTTGTTTCATCAGTCCACAGGACCTTCTTCCAAAATGTAACTGGCTTGTCCAAATGTGCTTTTGCATACCTCAGGCGACTCTGTTTGTGGCGTGCTTGCAGAAACGGCTTCTTTCGCATCACTCTCCCATACAGCTTCTCCTTGTGCAACGTGCGCTGTATTGTTGACCGATGCACATTGACACCATCTGCAGCAAGATGAAGCTGCAGGTCTTTGGAGGTGGTCTGTGGATTGTGTTTGACTGTTCTCACCATTCTTCTTCTCTGCCTTTCTGATATTTTTCTTGACCTGCCAGTTCTGGGCTTAACAAGAACTGTACCTGTGTTCTTCCATTTCCTTACTATGTTCCTCACAGTGGAAACTGACAGTATAAATCTCTGAGACAACTTTTGTACCTTCCCCTGAACAACTATGCTGAATAATCTTTGTTTTCAGATCATTTGAGAGTTGTTTTGAGGAGCCCATGATGCCACTATTCATAGGAGATTCAAATAGGAGAACAACTTGCAAGTGGCCACCTTAAATACCTTTTCTCATGATTGGATACACCTGCCTATGAAGTGCAAAGCTCAATGAGGTGACAAAACCAATTTAGTGCTTTAGTAAGTCAGTAAAAAGTAGTTAGGAGTGTTCAAATCAAGAAATTCATAAGGGTGCCCATACTTTTGCACTGGTGAAATTTAGTTTAAATGTGGATTGTACATTTTCTGTTAGTACAATAAATCTCATTTCAATCCAGAAATATTGCTCAGTCCATCAGTTATTAGATATATGACACTGAAATAGCTGCTGCCAAACCCCAAATTGTTATAAAGAAAAAAGGCTAACATTATTAGGGGTGCCCAAACTTTTTCATATCACTGTAGCATGATGTAATTCTATACAATGTGTTTTATCTTATTTTTTTGTTCTGTTTTATTTACAGAATTTGAAAACCTAATAAAAATGATTGAATAAAATAAATTATTGGTAAAAAACATGCCCCATAAAAAGGGTAAAAAAAAGAAAAACCCTTAAAATATAATTTTTTTAACTAAAAGATATAAATACTAAACTACCTGTGACTTGATATATCCCAAAATGAGTGAATAAAGATGAACAGATTTGGAAAAATAATACGTATATGATTTTGTGATACTCTGTCAGGAGAGGTTTATGCTATGTGTGTCTAGGTAAGTACCAACTTGGTGGTTGTTATGTGATTTGCAGCTGAGAAGGGTTTCACCAAAAATAAGAACTAGCATGATTTTACAGGATTGGTGGAGTATGCTTTAAAGTGAACTTGTCAGGTCCCCTTGCACCCAAAAATCCTACTAGGGCTTATTTTTGGAGTAGGTCTTATAGTTAAAGTGAACCTGTCAGGTCCCCTATACACCCAGCACCCCGAGCAGTTCTGGGTGCATATTGCTAATCCCTGCCTAACCGTCCCTGTATTTAGTACCATAGATAAAGAGATCTATAGAAAAAGTATTTCTAAATATCCTTTATGATAGGCTAATGAGCATGGGAAGTAGTCACAAGGGTTTTGTTTCCCCTGACTAATCCGCCCTCTTATTATGTTAGCACACCCACAGTAGCGCAGCAACATGCTATTCAATGCCCATTGCCCAACGTCATCAGTGGTGACGCTCGCACCTATTTCCGTTGTCACAGGCACAGATGCCGGGTTTAGGCTCAGTGCCCATGATCAGAGGTCCCGGCACTTCCGGTCATGCACACTAGACCTCTCTGAAGCCGAGATGCATACACATGACTTCATAGTGCAAATGACCAGAAGTGTGGTGACTTCTGATCATGTGCACTGAGCCAAAACCCTGCATCTGTGGTGGTCATCGGATGCCGCGTCACTATAAAGCGACGGCGGCCTCACCTCATGTGGTCACATCCTGGTAAGTGAAACGCACGCAAAATAACAACACAGCCACCGGCAGCGTAACCATGGTAATGTAAACGCTACCTGGTATTAGCGCTACGTTACAACAAGCATGTTTGATCACTTCGGCCAAGACCCAAACATGATAGGTATATATTAGCATTGTAATGGATCAGGCTAAGCAACAGTAGAAGACACGGACAGGGAAAAACCAGTGGGTGTATATGATACATTAGAAAAAAGGGGAGAGGGGAAAAGGAAAAAAATGGGGGGGACAAACGGGGTATGGAAGAACGGCAGAGAGCAATGGACACTAGGCGGCAAATATGATAAAGCGATGTACATATAATATCCTAGTATAAAAAATATATGGGACTAACCAATAGAATGGAGGTTCAGAAACAATGGAGAACACGAAATTAATGCACGTCAACATGGACACCTAGGAACTGAGATGTAGGTAAACCTTGTACAAGATCCCATGGGAAACAGGGAGGACAGGCCAGTCATAAGAAAAGTGATAGAAAAGCCTCTGCTATAAGCTATGGACCTAGAGAGGGTCTATCTTGTGTAGTAACTATTGATGAGCAAGCGTGTTTGGCACTGCTCAGTACTGGATTGAGTATAAGGGTGTTTGGTAACTCGCGGTGCTTGGCCAAGTATTGTGGATGCTGTCATCCATAAAACAAGAACACAAAAAGCCAACTCCTTTCACTGAATGATGTGAATCGGCACCCCAGTGTGAGCCATTTGCATTGAGGATAGAAAGAACGTTTTTTGGATGTAGCATGTCAAGAAAAAAAAGACAAACCTCTCCCTGCCCCAGAAATGTTCTCTTCATGGCTGGCGGTATGGCAGCGGAAAGCCGGACTGCCTAGTCATTGACTTCCATTAGACTCATTACTCGAGTTGAGCCCTTTCAGATCATCTGACCTGTTCGGCTCTATTAACGAACACCTGAGCTGTAACAGCGTGTCCCTCCCCCGCCTGTGCTCATGGTGTAATAGTCTGTCCCTCCTTGACTGTCCTGTATGTACTACTTCTGGTGGGAGATTGTTTGTTCTTCTCAGCATGGGACTCATCCAATCCACAGCTTGGTAAACAGAATAGAGCCAGGACATCTAGAATCCTTTTATGTATCAAATGTCCAGGGAAGGTGGGCCCTTCTGCCCACCTAAGGGGCTGATCCCAGGAGAAGAGAACAATGAGACCCATGTTAGTCAGTTAGTTGGATCTCGGCTGGAGAAGGACTAGGATCTATAGCTGAGGTTAGATCCTAGTGCTTGCGTATGGACTGTTACAGATTGGAGATCAGTGGCCACAAGGGATTGTATTTTGTTGTTCACCCTGTTGGACTCAAGGAACTTATATAAGGACCATTGCCATAGTTTCCCTGGTGTCGGAATATCGGGAGGCGCCCCCGGATCTGTTGTTTTGTTGTGGACTCCTTGCTGACTTTAAGGATTTATGTTCATGCTTGGTGCTTTATTTTTGTGGTTCCAATAAAGCCCTTTGGATTGTTCCTCGGCCTGGCGTCCCTTACTGCTCTGTCACATACGCTGTCACAATCGCCACCCCAGTGTGAGCTATTTGCATTGAGGATAGAAAGAACGTTTTGGACGTAGCGTGTCAAGAAAAAAAAAAAAACCTCTTCCTGCCCAGAAATGTTATCTTCATGGCTGGCTGTATGTCAGCGGAAAGCCGGCCTGCCCAGTCATTGACTTCCATTAGACTCATTACTCGAGTTGAGTTGAGCCCTTTCAGATCATCTGACCTGCTGGGCTCGAGTAACGAACATCCGAGCATTTTAGTGCTCGCCCATCTCTAGTAGTAACGTATCCAATAAAATTAAAGACTATGGCCACCTCTGCTTTTGTTCCTGGTTCAATGTTAAATTCAATCTATTGGGGACAGATTAGGGTCTGGTGGTCTTACGGACTTGTGTGAACCTCAGGTTAAAACCCAACCAACAAGTAATCTACCGGATATCCAACATTATTCTAAATTAATTTTAATAAAGTAACAGATTTCCAGACATTTTAAACCATCAGGTTCTGGATCATCAACGCTCCACTGTATTTATTATTGGGCAAATTGATTCAAGTATATGATCCCCAAGCGTGAATGTTATCAACTTTCTTTTTATATTACTACTGTGAATTTTGTAGAGTACATCTCGAAGATTGGAAAATCTCTCAGGTCTTATAGCTTTAGCAGTGTGTTGGGATTTTTATCAGCATATCCAGTATATATTCACTGAATTCACATTTTATTAGAAACTTTTGTCTTCCTTACGGCAAAAACTCATTCTAAGAACGATTTTACTAAGGTATCCTGCAGGAATATTGGCCCTTGTAGATAACTTCTGGCCGTCGTTGTCAGATATATTGAGGTCCTCATAATGTCTGAATAGTCTACGGTACCTCATGGCAAGATGCTCCAGGGAAACAGGAAAAACTTACTGTCACATTCCAAGGACCAATCCATGTCTTGTGCCAAACTGCATTGTCCTTCTGCCAGATAATAAGAAACTGTGATGAAGTGATGAACTTGGTTGGCCATAATCCCTAATATCCCAATGTCCATCCATAGGTTGGTACATAACATAAGACATTGCCCACTTCATTATCCTCTAATCGGCACGGTGCAAACACAATTTGGATTTGTTTGACCAATGTTTTTGCACTAATCCAAGTGTAGCACACATACTGGCATCCTTGCACTATCCTGCTCCCCTCCACCTGCGAGGACGTCAGTTTGCTCACCTATCCAAGCGTCCTACTTTAGCGGTCCTGTACTTGTCCCATTCTGTTGCCTCCCGGAGCGTCTGTACACCTTTCAGGTCTCCAGCCTCTGCCCATAAGGCGCACTCACGGACATGTCCCTTTTCTTAAAGGACCAGTGTCCTCCTAACCCAAGTCAGCTGAGAGGCTGTAGCTACTTAAGGCACCCCTGCCCTATGGGAGGTGTCTGGAAAACAAGTTCACATATTAATAGTTCTCAGGTCCCCTAGCACTGTGCTGCTGCCACTGTTATATTGTGCTAGTCCTGTTGTTCATGCCTGTTTGTATTACAGAGTGCTGCTGCCGTTACCTCTACCTGCCGCTGCTGTTGCGAACCACTTGACCGGTCACCTACCACAATACCCGCTGCCAAGTGGTATTTTCACCAGCTGCTGCCATTCATCCCTCCATCCGTCAATCCATCCATCCATCCCAGATAGAACCTTGACATCTGCTGCTGCACTAACTTATTATCAAAGACTGCCGCTCCCATACCCCTGGGGCCAGCTGTCACAGCACCAGTGTTCTCGAATGGCACCCGGACTCAAACCTGCAGCATAACACCCTCACCATCAGGGGCTCTGGAGAAAACCAGGTGTAGGTTCGTAGTCAAGCCCCTCTGTTTTTTCTGTATACTATTGCCCAGTGGGTTTACTAACATCTTTGGCTCACTCGGCAAGCATAACACCAATTTTTGGACTCTTTTGCCCCCTGGAGTTCGGCATTTTCTGTTTTCTGTTATCTCTCCCTTTTGGACCCAGCAGGAGCTCAACTTCCACCCAGCTGCTGATCATTAGCATTCTCTTGGTGCTTATATACCCCTTCCTTCCCTGGACTGGTGCTGGTGATATTATTCAGTTAATTCAAGCCTTGGTTGCAAGCAGATGATTTGTACTCCTCTGAGGTATCGTTGCAGAAGGCTTTACTGAACTTCTACCTGAGTCATCTGGAGATAAGTAGTTCATGCTTTTCCCCCGTGTGTCCTCCTTGTGTCTATTGTGTTTAGTGGGGCTGAAGAAGAGCTCATCCCACCTGTTCCCTATTTAGGGCCCAGCACTAGGGATATCTAGGGTCAGGTATCCGGCTCGGCGCATAGGTGTGGAACCTACCTAGGGTGGTGAAAGCTCATCCCATCCGTTCCCTATTTAGGGCCCAGCACTAGGGATATCTAGGGTCAGGTATCCGGCTCGGCGCATAGGTGTGGAACCTACCTAGGGTGGTGAAAGCTCATCCCATCTGTTCCCTATTTAGGGTCCAGCACTAGGGATATCTAGGGTCAGGTATCCGGCTCGGCGCATAGGTGCGGAACCTATCTAGGGCGGTGAAGGACCCCAGGGACCAGCAGTAGGTTTGGTCAGGGGTCACTATCTTCCCTTTCCCTAGACACAGAGTTTCCCTTTCCTTGGTACTTCCCCGTTCCTTGTGTGACAATATACAAATGCATTTCGATAATCAGAAATTGCACCTCTGCACTTACAGCGCCGCCATCCTTTCACGGTGTGAGATGTTGGCACTGGGACTCCCCAAGGAGGACAGGTCACATTACGAGTGCGACGTCTAACCTTCCTTCAGCTTCAGCACTGTCCACATTAATTGGATAAAATGTAAAGTTTAACTATTCAGGAGAGGATCTTATCCTCGGAGCAGGCGGCGGATGAGGAAAAGGGTTAAGCGCTAAATGACAGCCCCTGGTTGTGTTGTAATTGACTTGACAAATGGCTCCATTGTGAGTTATTCATTACACCGTACAATGAAAATCAGTACAATTGTTGCTCTGTGGGTAATTTGATCCATTTTGTAGCTGCCAATCCAGTGAAAAACCACATTTACTGTCATTGGAGGAGTTTACCCAAGGTCTTTTCTTCCCAAGCTGAAAGTAAAAGAGACCTCGGAAAATCCTATCAAAAAATATTCAGCTTAGATGTTATGTTCTCTCCATTCTTTAAGGAAAATCTAAATATGTGCAAAATATGGATATTTTTTTCTATCGAATAATGTGACCTTTGGTGCTAATTAGGATACAAATGTGACGCCCTCTGGCCTATCAGGTCGTCACAGGGTATTGTGCAATCTGCCCTTCTGCACAGTATCCACTCCTCCTTGGTTATGGGTCCCCAACTAATGGTGTTGCCAACATCAACCAATCAAAGTCCTAGGTACACTCTGCACCACACCCTCCAGACACACCAGTGGACTGCCTGAGTGGAATAGGGCCGCCCACTTGGGGGGTTGGTTAAGGGGAGGTCAGGAGTGTCAGGGGGAGAGCAGTTGAACTTAGGGAGTTGAAGTAGGAGGTTGAAGTCAGGAAGTGAAGGAGAGAGGAGGTCAGGAGCTCCTCACGGCACCCCCCAACTCCATCACCGAGTCCCGGGGCATTCTCCCTACCCGTGGAGGGTCCTAACACCTGGCTGCCCCATTCCATCGCCCCTGGGTACTCCCAACTGCAGCCATGGTACTCCCAAATTACCACAAACCACGGGTGTCGTCACGAACTCTAACACATCCCCTGTAAATAACCCCCTTTGTTTGAAGAGCCACATGACCCCCCCCGGATCCGGAGACCCCTCGAGCCACCACGGATCTGGATACGAGCAGCCCGGGTGCTGACGCGGGGGCAGCACACAAAAGCTAAATCTGATTAATGGTAAAGTTTTTTTTGAAAAAAAGGTTTCAGTGTTAGTATTGACCCAATGCAACAGATTAGTTTCTGGTAGGAAAGTGCCTCCAACGCTGGTGCCACCAGATCTCCTGCCGGAAGTTTAAAATTGATGACCGGGAATGTGCCAAGGAAAGCCCTACAGCTCAATGGCCTAGATATGAAAACTGGAAGCCTTTGCTCAATTGGTAAGCAGACCGCCTACTGTTATGACTGGGTCCACTGCCATTGGTTCTGGTGGGAGACATAGCTTCATGAACTATCCTTTAAAAGGTTGGAGCTGTAAAGCCCATCTTATCCCCACATTAGAACAAAGTTGACTGAAACTGTAAAATGTGTATGGTAGACCATGACCGGTGAGTGTCATGGAAGTTAGGGATCTGGCATGACCGATTTTGGTCTGTTGATACTTGTGTTCTTTGTGAGATGACCAGCCACCAGAGATGTCATGATCGTAAATAACAATGGATTGATTAAAAATAATAGTCAGCGACATGCTCACCTTCTACCACCCATGCAAGTCCAGTGCAGCCTGCTCCGGTAGTCTGCTTTGGGTCCGGAAGCAATGTCTAACCAGTCTGATGATTAGATGAGTACGTCATCAGAGAAACATATGATGACGCACTTTTCTAGTCACCTGACTGCTTTGGCGGTTCTGTTACTTTGAGGCAGAAATGGCTGGTCCAAGCACATTGGTCGAATCCCGGACTGAAATACATTGACTGCCTACAAGGTCACTGAACTAAGGTCAGGAATCCACATTCAATCCGCATATTCTGGCCCGAGACCGGACTAATGTGCCAAAAATTACTGAATATGCCTTCAATTAAGTTCAATTTTTCCTGTTAAAAAGTGCCAAATTCACCCTGGTCTGCATTAGTACAAGTCCTCTATTGACTTCCATTATACTTGGTACACGAGTCACACCCATCCAAGCATCCAGCTGCTCTTAACGAGTACTGAGCACTCGAGCATGGTAGTACCCGCTCATCACTATTTACGAGTACTGAGCACCCGAGCATGGTAGTGCCCGCTCATCACTAGTTACGAGTACTGAGCACCCGAGCATGATAGTGCCCGCTCATCACTAGTTACAAGTACCGAGCACCTGAGCATGGTAGTGCTCACTAATCACTAGTTATGAGTACAGAGCACTCGAGCATGGTAGTGCCCGCTTATCACTAGTTACGAGTACTGAGCACTCGAGCATGGTAGTGCTCAGTCATCACTAGTTTCGAGTACTGAGTACCCGAGCATGGTAGTGCTCGCTCATTACTAGTTACCAGTACTGAGCACTCGAGCATGGTAGTGCTCATGTGACGCCCTGGACCCCAGGGGTCACAGTGCACTAACAACACCCACACACCCCTTCCCCCGGCCAGGTACACCAGTCAATCAAAATCCTTGTTGCCTCCCTCCAGGCTTGATGTAAACACCAGGTGGGGCAGAGCCAGGCGGTTGACCCCACCCACCGAGGAGTTCACAGGCCTGGAGGCGGGAAAAGACAGCAGATTGTAGTAGACAGTGGAAGTGAGAGGAGTAAAGTCTGCGTGTCTGGGTCGGAGCCCAAGCATAATCAGCAAGGTCGGCAGACGGTGGTGGCCATCTGCAGGAGTTGGTGGAGGTCAGCGGAACCTTAGGACTGGGGTCGGGCTGTGACCCGCCGGTACCGAACCGGGGAGCAGATTGAAGCCAAGCACCAAGGCAGGGTACTCAGACCCCGACTAGGCTGGGAGCTGCCGAAAAGGTCAAATTCTCTGATTGCGGTCTGGACCTCAGGGGTTCATTCCCAAACAAGTCCCGTCAGAAGGCAACAGCCCAACCCATCCGGATAAGAGCCACCGCCAAGGGCCAGAGATTCAAGGGCCAGTGCCTGCCGGCAAAACGGGCTCTCCCGACACGTACACGCCGGGGAGCGGACTACCCGTGGGAAGCCATAGGAGTTAAATACACATATACAGGTGCAGGGAAACAACAGCCACCATCAACCCGTCCAGGGAGAGTGAAAACACCGCAGTCGACTATGGGCCCCGTCCATCCAGCCGTTTGGTTTACCAGAGACTCTGTTCTTCTGTGTCTGAGTGAGTACAACAGTGCCATCCGGCACCGCGCTGCATCGCAACCCTGCACCCGCGCCCACGCTGCCTCCCCACATCCGGCCCCTGCACCTGCACCTATACCCTCCTCTCTACTCCCCAACCGGGGCCCCAGGACCAACAACCCCTACCCACGGAGGGGCCAACACCTCAGCTGCTCTCCGCCATCGCTCCCGGGAAACCCCGTCACCAACAGCGGTGGTGCCCAACCATCACCACAACCCCATGGGTGGCGTCATCATGACCGACATCCCACCACAAACCAACCTCCCCTTTTCACTCAAGGGCGAGGAGGCGCTGCTCGAGCCCCCGGGTCCGGTCCCGTGCTCGTGCCATCGAGGAGCAGCAGCACCGGACCTGAGCGCCAGTGATTCCCAGGCGAGCGGCGTTCCCAACCACTCCGCCCGCGACACTCACTCATCACTTGTTATGAGTACTGAGCACCTCAGCATGGTAGTGCCCGCTCACCACTAGTTACGAGTACTGAGCACCCGAGGATGGTGGTTCCCGCTCATCACTAGTTACCAGTACTGAGCACCCGAGCCTGGTAGTGCTCCCTCATCACTAGTTACGAGTACTGAGCGCCCGAGCATGGTAGTGCCCGCTCATCACTAGTTACGAGTACTGAGCGCCCGAGCATGGTAGTGCCCGCTCATCACTAGTTACCAGTACTGAGCACCTGAGCATGGTAGTACTCACTCATCACTAGTTACGAGTACTGAGCACCTCAGCATGGTAGTGCCCGCTCACCACTAGTTACGAGTACTGAGCACCCGAGGATGGTGGTTCCAGCCCATCACTAGTTACCAGTACTGAGCACCCGAGCCTGGTAGTGCTCCCTCATCACTAGTTACGAGTACTGAGCGCCCGAGCATGGTAGTGCCCGCTCATCACTAGTTACGAGTACTGAGCACCCGAGCATGGTAGTGCCCGCTCATCACTAGTTACCAGTACTGTGCACCTGAGCATGGTAGTGCCCGCTCATCACTAGTTACCAGTACTGAGCACCCGAGCATGGTAGTGCCCGCTCATCACTAGTTACCAGTACTGAGCACCCGAGCATGGTAGTGCCCGCTCATCACTAGTTACAAGTACAGAGTACCCGAGCATGTTAGTGCCCTCTCATCACTAGTTACCAGTACTGAGCACCCGAGCATGGTAGTGCCCGCTCATCACTAGTTATCAGTACTGAGCACCCGAGCATGGTAGTGCTCGCTCATCACTAGTTACAAGTACAGAGCACCCGAGCATGGTAGTGCCCGCTCATCACTAGTTACAAGTACAGAGTACCCGAGCATGTTAGTGCCCTCTCATCACTAGTTACCAGTACTGAGCACCCGAACATGGTAGTGCCCGCTCATCACTAGTTATCAGTACTGAGCACCCGAGCATGGTAGTGCTCGCTCATCACTAGTTCCGAGTACTGAGTACCCAAGCATGGTAGTGCTCGCTCATCACTAGTTAGGAGTACAGAGCACCTGAGCATGGTAGTGCCTGCTCATCACTAGTTTTGAGTACTGAGCACTCGAGCATGGTAGTGCTCATGAGTAGAGATGAGCGAACCGGTCCCGGTTCGGCTCGAGGCGGTTCGCCGAACGGGGGGTCTGGCTCGAGTTCGGCTCGTCGAACGTTCGACGAACCGAACTCGAGCCCATAGGAAACAATGGCAGGCAATCACAAACACAGTAAAACACCTAGAAAACACCCTCAAAGGTGTCCAAAAGGTGACAAACAACTCACAACACAACACAAACACATGGGAAAGTGACAAGGACATGTACTCATGCGAAAACAAAACAGCTGGACAAGGAAAAAGAGGAGGACACACAGATATAGGCATGGCACGCCCTTCTAAAGTCATGTAAAACACCGCAAGGTGACTCCAAGCGGAGTCTCCCTTTTTTCCAAAAATTGGGCCCCACACACCCACCCCTTCAGTGGCAGCAGTTGTGCCCCAGTTGTACACTTCACAGCTAGATTTGCATCAAGCACATTCAAAAATACGCCATTCTTATCCGTCCCCAGGATGACACCGGGGTAGGTAGCAAAGTCTTTCCTGATCCCAGCTCTGTTCATCTTGGCTTCTTTTAAAAACACAGCAAGCAAGGGTTACTCCAAGCGGAGTCTCCCTTTTTTCCAAAAATTGGGCCCCACACACACCCACCCCTTCAGTGGCAGCACTTGGGCCCCAGTTGTACACTTCACAGCTAGATTTGCATCAAGCACATTCAAAAATACGCTATTCTTAACCGTCCCCAGGATGACACCGGGGTAGGTAGCAAAGTCTTTCCTGATCCCAGCTCTGTTCATCTTGGCTTCTTTTAAAAACACAGCAAGCAAGGGTTACTCCAAGCGGAGTCTCCCTTTTTTCCAAAAATTGGGCCACACAGACACCCACCCCATCAGTGGCAGCACTTGGGCCCTAGTTGCAAACAGGATGTTTTGATTTGCATCAAGCACATTCAAAAATACGCTATTCTTAGCCGTCCACAGGATGACACCGGGGTAGGTAGCAAAGTCTTTCCTGATCCCAGCTCTGTTCATCTTGGCTTCTTTTAAAAACACAGCAAGCAAGGGTTACTCCAAGCGGAGTCTCCCTTTTTTCCAAAAATTGGGCCACACAGACACCCACCCCATCAGTGGCAGCACTTGGGCCCTAGTTGCAAACAGGATGTTTTGATTTGCATCAAGCACATTCAAAAATACGCTATTCTTAGCCGTCCCCAGGATGACACCGGGGTAGGTAGCAAAGTCTTTGCTGACCCATGACTTGTTCATCTTGGCTTCTTTTAAAAACAATGTAAGCAAGGGTTACTCCAAGCGGAGTCTCCCTTTTTTCCAAAAATTGGGCCACACAGACACTCACCCCATCAGTGGCAGCACTTGGGCCCTAGTTGCAAACAGGATGTTTTGATTTGCATCAAGCACATTCAAAAATACGCTATTCTTAGCCGTCCCCAGGATGACACCGGGGTAGGTAGCAAAGTCTTTGCTGACCCATGACTTGTTCATCTTGGCTTCTTTTAAAAACAATGTAAGCAAGGGTTACTCCAAGCGGAGTCTCCCTTTTTTCCAAAAATTGGGCCACACAGACACCCACCCCATCAGTGGCAGCACTTGGGCCCTAGTTGCAAACAGGATGTTTTGATTTGCATCAAGCACATTCAAAAATACGCTATTCTTAGCCGTCCACAGGATGACACCGGGGTAGGTAGCAAAGTCTTTCCTGATCCCAGCTCTGTTCATCTTGGCTTCTTTTAAAAACACAGCAAGCAAGGGTTACTCCAAGCGGAGTCTCCCTTTTTTCCAAAAATTGGGCCACACAGACACCCACCCCATCAGTGGCAGCACTTGGGCCCTAGTTGCAAACAGGATGTTTTGATTTGCATCAAGCACATTCAAAAATACGCTATTCTTAGCCGTCCCCAGGATGACACCGGGGTAGGTAGCAAAGTCTTTGCTGACCCATGACTTGTTCATCTTGGCTTCTTTTAAAAACAATGTAAGCAAGGGTTACTCCAAGCGGAGTCTCCCTTTTTTCCAAAAATTGGGCCACACAGACACCCACCCCATCAGTGGCAGCACTTGGGCCCTAGTTGCAAACAGGATGTTTTGATTTGCATCAAGCACATTCAAAAATACGCTATTCTTAGCCGTCCCCAGGATGACACTGGGGTAGGTAGCAAAGTCTTTGCTGACCCATGACTTGTTCATCTTGGCTTCTTTTAAAAACAATGTAAGCAAGGGTTACTCCAAGCGGAGTCTCCCTTTTTTCCAAAAATTGGGCCACACAGACACCCACCCCATCAGTGGCAGCACTTGGGCCCTAGTTGCAAACAGGATGTTTTGATTTGCATCAAGCACATTCAAAAATACGCTATTCTTAGCCGTCCCCAGGATGACACCGGGGTAGGTAGCAAAGTCTTTGCTGACCCATGACTTGTTCATCTTGGCTTCTTTTAAAAACAATGTAAGCAAGGGTTACTCCAAGCGGAGTCTCCCTTTTTTCCAAAAATTGGGCCACACAGACACCCACCCCATCAGTGGCAGCACTTGGGCCCTAGTTGCAAACAGGATGTTTTGATTTGCATCAAGCACATTCAAAAATACGCTATTCTTAGCCGTCCCCAGGATGACACTGGGGTAGGTAGCAAAGTCTTTGCTGACCCATGACTTGTTCATCTTGGCTTCTTTTAAAAACAATGTAAGCAAGGGTTACTCCAAGCGGAGTCTCCCTTTTTTCCAAAAATTGGGCCACACAGACACCCACCCCATCAGTGGCAGCACTTGGGCCCTAGTTGCAAACAGGATGTTTTGATTTGCATCAAGCACATTCAAAAATACGCTATTCTTAGCCGTCCACAGGATGACACCGGGGTAGGTAGCAAAGTCTTTCCTGATCCCAGCTCTGTTCATCTTGGCTTCTTTTAAAAACACAGCAAGCAAGGGTTACTCCAAGCGGAGTCTCCCTTTTTTCCAAAAATTGGGCCACACAGACACCCACCCCATCAGTGGCAGCACTTGGGCCCTAGTTGCAAACAGGATGTTTTGATTTGCATCAAGCACATTCAAAAATACGCTATTCTTAGCCGTCCACAGGATGACACCGGGGTAGGTAGCAAAGTCTTTCCTGATCCCAGCTCTGTTCATCTTGGCTTCTTTTAAAAACACAGCAAGCAAGGGTTACTCCAAGCGGAGTCTCCCTTTTTTCCAAAAATTGGGCCACACAGACACCCACCCCATCAGTGGCAGCACTTGGGCCCTAGTTGCAAACAGGATGTTTTGATTTGCATCAAGCACATTCAAAAATACGCTATTCTTAGCCGTCCCCAGGATGACACCGGGGTAGGTAGCAAAGTCTTTGCTGACCCATGACTTGTTCATCTTGGCTTCTTTTAAAAACAATGTAAGCAAGGGTTACTCCAAGCGGAGTCTCCCTTTTTTCCAAAAATTGGGCCACACAGACACCCACCCCATCAGTGGCAGCACTTGGGCCCTAGTTGCAAACAGGATGTTTTGATTTGCATCAAGCACATTCAAAAATACGCTATTCTTAGCCGTCCACAGGATGACACCGGGGTAGGTAGCAAAGTCTTTCCTGATCCCAGCTCTGTTCATCTTGGCTTCTTTTAAAAACACAGCAAGCAAGGGTTACTCCAAGCGGAGTCTCCCTTTTTTCCAAAAATTGGGCCACACAGACACCCACCCCATCAGTGGCAGCACTTGGGCCCTAGTTGCAAACAGGATGTTTTGATTTGCATCAAGCACATTCAAAAATACGCTATTCTTAGCCGTCCCCAGGATGACACCGGGGTAGGTAGCAAAGTCTTTCCTGATCCCAGCTCTGTTCATCTTGGCTTCTTTTAAAAACACAGCAAGCAAGGGTTACTCCAAGCGGAGTCTCCCTTTTTTCCAAAAATTGGGCCACACAGACACCCACCCCATCAGTGGCAGCACTTGGGCCCTAGTTGCAAACAGGATGTTTTGATTTGCATCAAGCACATTCCAAATCCACAAGCATTTACTCTCCCCAGGATGACACAGGGGTAGTAAATTCCTTCTGGATCCATGACTTGTTCATTTTGATGAACGTCAGTCTGTCCACATTGTCACTGGACAGACGCGTGCGCTTATCTGTCAGCACACACCCAGCAGCACTGAATACACGTTCAGAGACAACGCTGGCAGCTGGACACGACAAAATCTCCAAGGCGTAAGTTGCGAGCTCTGGCCATTTTTGTAGGTTTGAAGCCCAAAAGGAGCAAGGCTCCAGTTGCACAGTCATGGCATCGATGTTCATTTGGAGATACTCCTGTATCATCCTCTCCAGCCGTTGACTATGTGTCAGACTTGTTGTCTCTGGTGGCCTTGCAAAAGAGGGTCTAAAAAAATTATGAAAAGATTCCATAAAATTGCTGTTACCGGCACCAGAAAAGGTCCTACTGGTACGGGTAGACTGTTGAAGATGACGAGACCGTCCCATGTTTGTCAAGTTACAACTGGGAGATTCACTCCCTGCACCTGCACGGTTGTTTGGTGGAAAAGCCGAGCTAAGATCTAGTAACAGCTTCTGCTGATACTCCTGCATACGTGCGTCCCTTTCTATGGCTGGAATTATGTCACAAAATTTGGACTTGTACCGGGGATCTAATAGTGTGGCAATCCAGTAGTCATCATCACTTCTAATTTTGACAATACGACTGTCATGTTGGAGGTAGTGCAACAAAAAGGCACTCATGTGTCTTGCGCAGCCATGCGGACCAAGTCCATGCTGTGTTTGTGGCATAGAGGTGCTACCCGTTCTTTCTTCCTCTGACATCTGACCCCAACCTCTTTCAACTGAAATTTGACCAAGGTCTCCCTCATCCGCTGAGTCTTCCATGTCCATGGACAGTTCGTCCTCCATTTCTTCATGTTCTCCTGCACCTTGCTCAACATTTCGCCTGCTACTATGCGCCCTTGTCGATCCCTGTCCCCCATGGTCCCATGCCTGCTGCGTTGGTGATGATGAACGTCTGGACCTTGGTGATGTTGTTGTCCCTTGCGCATATGAATCCTCCTGTAGTTCCTCCCCTTCATGTTGTCCCACCCCCTGACTCCGAATAGTGTTTAGCGTGTGCTCCAGCATGTAAATGACTGGAATCGTCATGCTGATAATGGCATTGTCAGCGCTAAACATATTCGTCGCCATGTCGAAACTGTGCAGAAGGGTGCATAGGTCCTTGATCTGAGACCACTCCATCAGGGTGATCTGCCCCACCTCTGCATCTCGTTGGCCCAGGCTATACGTCATGACGTATTGCACCAGGGCTCTGCGGTGCTGCCACAGTCGCTGTAACATGTGGAGAGTTGAATTCCAGCGTGTCGCCACATCGCATTTCAGGCGATGAACCGGCAGGCCGAAAGACTTCTGGAGCGATGCAAGTCGCTCTGCTGCGGCGCTTGAACGGCGGAAGTGAGCTGACAGTTTTCGTGCCCTGTTCAGAAGGCCATCTAGGCCGGGATAGTGTGTTAAAAATTGCTGCACGACAAGGTTCAACACGTGAGCCATACAAGGTACGTGTGTCACCTTGCCCAGGCGAAGTGCCGCACCCAGGTTTGCAGCATTGTCGCACACGGCCTTACCAGGCTGCAGTTTGAGTGGAGACAACCATTTATTAAACTCGGACCGCAAAGCTGACCACAACTCCTCAGCTGTGTGACTCTTATTACCAAGACATGTCAAGCTAAAGACCGCCTGATGCCGTTGCGCTCTGCTGCCAGCATAGTAATGAGGGGTGCGTGATTCCTTCTGCGCAGTGAGAACGCTGGTGGCCTGACCAGGCAGGCTTGGGGCGGAGGTGGAGGACCCAGATGAGGTGGAGGATGCAGAAGCAGTGGCGGAACTTGGACAGACAGAGGATTGACACACAAGTCGTGGGGACGGCAAGACTTGTGCAGCAGACCCTTCACCATCTATCACCATAGTTACCCAGTGCCCAGTCAGCGACATGTAACGTCCCTGTCCATGCTTACTGGTCCAAGTATCGGTGGTGAAATGCACCCGTTCACACACAGAGTTTCTCAAGGAAGCGGTGATGTTGTGTGCGACATGCTGGTGTAGCGCGGGCACACCTTTCTTAGAGAAGTAGTGGCGACTAGGCATCTGGTACTGGGGCACAGCGACAGACATAAGGTCTCTAAAATCCTGTGTGTCCACTAGGCGGAAAGGCAGCATTTCGGTAGCCAACAGCTTACAGAGGGATAGAGTCAACCTCTTAGCTTTGTCATGGGTCGGAGGAAGTGGCCTTTTATTTGACCACATCTGAGGGACAGAGATCTGGCTGCTGTGTGTAGACGGTGTTGAGTAGGGTGTCCCTGGAAAAATGCAGGTTTGTGAGGAAAGTGCAGGCGGAGACATGATGTTGCCTTCATCCAACGTTGGTGCTATCGATGTCTGAGAGAGCTGTACACACTCACTTGTTTCCCCTTCCAAACCAACTGACGACCTTACAAGCAAACTGCCTGTTGCGGTTACAGTGGTGGAAGTTTTGCGTGGAAAAACAGGTGTGGCAGCTGTCCCCACAGTCCTAGAAGATGAAGAGCGCGCGGATGCAGTGGAAGGGGCGGGCGGTGGATGGTTCGCTCCGCTAGGCCGCATTGCAGCACGGTGAGCTTCCCACCGGGACTTATGATATTTATTCATGTGACGATTCATGGAAGAAGTTGTCAAACTGCTGAGCTTTTGACCTCTACTAAGAGAATCATGACAAATGTTACATATCACATGAGTTGGGCGATCTTTTTCGATGTGAAAAAAGGACCAGGCTAGGCAAGGCTTAGAGGCCATGCGACCTGTTGATCCACCCCGAATAATGCTCATAGGCAGAGTGGTGGCTGAGGATGCAGTTGTAGACGTGCTACCAGTGCTCCGACTCTGTCCAGGAAGGCGCAAGGTAACTTCGTCGTCGGTTGCATCCTCCTCCACCGCCTCTGTTGACCTCCTCGAGTGCCTGACTGGGGGTTGACAGTAGGTGGGATCTAGAACGTCATCATCAATTGTTGTGTTTGCACTCCCCTCCCCCTCAGACCGAGCCTCTTCTTGCCCTGACGGAATATTTAAGTTGTCATCCCAATCGGGTATCTGCGTCTCATCTTCATCAGTATGTTCCTCATTGTCTATAACCACAGGTGTTACAGTTTGTGACAAAGGGTCAACATTATGCTCAGAAACTTGGTCCTCACGGCCTGAATCTGAGTCACAAAGGTTCTGGGCATCACTGCAGACCATTTCCTGTTCTGTACTCACTGTAGCTTGGGAGCAGACCTCTGATTCCCAGGCTATAGTGTGACTGAACAGCTCTGCAGACTCAGCCATCTCAGTTCCACCATACTGTGCAGGGCTGATGGAGACTTCAGAGCTGGGAGAAATCAAGTGTGATTGGGATGACAACTCAGAGGACTGGTGTTTTTTGGATGCGGTACTTGAAGTGGCTGAGAGGGCACTTGTTGGACCACTTGAGATCCATTCAAGCATTTTCCTTTTTTGCCCATCATCTACCTTTCTTCCTGTTGTTCGTGTCCGTAAAAAAGGGAGCACATCGGATTGTCCACGGTAAGTAGTAGACATCTTACTTTTGCTGGTAGATGGTCTATCTTCAGCAGATGATAATGGAGCTTTGCCACCTTCCCCACGGACAAAACCTTTTTTGCCTTTTCCACCACGCCTCTTCCCCTTTCCACCAGCATCTGTCATTTTGCCACTCATGTTGATTGCGACAAGATTGTGGACTGAAAATGTGGTAGTAAAAATTGAGAGGTGGTGAAGATTGCAGTGGTGGTCTAGCTTTATTAACAGCAGAATAATAAAGAATAAATATCCCTGACAATGCAACTTAGTTATAATTAGTTGGAGTGTGCAACGCAGGCAGACGTGCTGCAAATGTCTTTGCACTAGTGGGACTATAGCAAAGTCCAATAGCCACGTATAGGATGCCACTAGGTACACTGAGTGTTTGCTAGTATAATGGCTTGGTTAGAATGAGTTGTAGTGTGCAACGCAGGCAGACGCGCTCTGCAAATGTCTTTGCACTAGTGGGACTATAGCAAAGTCCAATAGCCACGTATAGGATGCCACTAGGTACACTGAGTGTTTGCTAGTATAATGGCTTGGTTAGAATGAGTTGTAGTGTGCAACGCAGGCAGACGCGCTCTGCAAATGTCTTTGCACTAGTGGGACTATAGCAAAGTCCAATAGCCACGTATAGGATGCCACTAGGTACACTGAGTGTTTGCTAGTATAATGGCTTGGTTAGAATGAGTTGTAGTGTGCAACGCAGGCAGACGCGCTCTGCAAATGTCTTTCCACTAGTGGGACTATAGCAAAGTCCAATAGCCACGTATAGGATGCCACTAGGTACACTGAGTGTTTGCTAGTATAATGGCTTGGTTAGAATGAGTTGTAGTGTGCAACGCAGGCAGACGCGCTCTGCAAATGTCTTTGCACTAGTGGGACTATAGCAAAGTCCAATAGCCACGTATAGGATGCCACTAGGTACACTGAGTGTTTGCTAGTATAATGGCTTGGTTAGAATGAGTTGTAGTGTGCAACGCAGGCAGACGCGCTCTGCAAATGTCTTTGCACTAGTGGGACTATAGCAAAGTCCAATAGCCACGTATAGGATGCCACTAGGTACACTGAGTGTTTGCTAGTATAATGGCTTGGTTAGAATGAGTTGTAGTGTGCAACGCAGGCAGACGCGCTCTGCAAATGTCTTTGCACTAGTGGGACTATAGCAAAGTCCAATAGCCACGTATAGGATGCCACTAGGTACACTGAGTGTTTGCTAGTATAATGGCTTGGTTAGAATGAGTTGTAGTGTGCAACGCAGGCAGACGCGCTCTGCAAATGTCTTTGCACTAGTGGGACTATAGCAAAGTCCAATAGCCACGTATAGGATGCCACTAGGTACACTGAGTGTTTGCTAGTATAATGGCTTGGTTAGAATGAGTTGTAGTGTGCAACGCAGGCAGACGCGCTCTGCAAATGTCTTTGCACTAGTGGGACTATAGCAAAGTCCAATAGCCACGTATAGGATGCCACTAGGTACACTGAGTGTTTGCTAGTATAATGGCTTGGTTAGAATGAGTTGTAGTGTGCAACGCAGGCAGACGCGCTCTGCAAATGTCTTTGCACTAGTGGGACTATAGCAAAGTCCAATAGCCACGTATAGGATGCCACTAGGTACACTGAGTGTTTGCTAGTATAATGGCTTGGTTAGAATGAGTTGTAGTGTGCAACGCAGGCAGACGCGCTCTGCAAATGTCTTTGCACTAGTGGGACTATAGCAAAGTCCAATAGCCACGTATAGGATGCCACTAGGTACACTGAGTGTTTGCTAGTATAATGGCTTGGTTAGAATGAGTTGTAGTGTGCAACGCAGGCAGACGCGCTCTGCAAATGTCTTTGCACTAGTGGGACTATAGCAAAGTCCAATAGCCACGTATAGGATGCCACTAGGTACACTGAGTGTTTGCTAGTATAATGGCTTGGTTAGAATGAGTTGTAGTGTGCAACGCAGGCAGACGCGCTCTGCAAATGTCTTTGCACTAGTGGGACTATAGCAAAGTCCAATAGCCACGTATAGGATGCCACTAGGTACACTGAGTGTTTGCTAGTATAATGGCTTGGTTAGAATGAGTTGTAGTGTGCAACGCAGGCAGACGCGCTCTGCAAATGTCTTTGCACTAGTGGGACTATAGCAAAGTCCAATAGCCACGTATAGGATGCCACTAGGTACACTGAGTGTTTGCTAGTATAATGGCTTGGTTAGAATGAGTTGTAGTGTGCAACGCAGGCAGACGCGCTCTGCAAATGTCTTTGCACTAGTGGGACTATAGCAAAGTCCAATAGCCACGTATAGGATGCCACTAGGTACACTGAGTGTTTGCTAGTATAATGGCTTGGTTAGAATGAGTTGTAGTGTGCAACGCAGGCAGACGCGCTCTGCAAATGTCTTTGCACTAGTGGGACTATAGCAAAGTCCAATAGCCACGTATAGGATGCCACTAGGTACACTGAGTGTTTGCTAGTATAATGGCTTGGTTAGAATGAGTTGTAGTGTGCAACGCAGGCAGACGCGCTCTGCAAATGTCTTTGCACTAGTGGGACTATAGCAAAGTCCAATAGCCACGTATAGGATGCCACTAGGTACACTGAGTGTTTGCTAGTATAATGGCTTGGTTAGAATGAGTTGTAGTGTGCAACGCAGGCAGACGCGCTCTGCAAATGTCTTTGCACTAGTGGGACTATAGCAAAGTCCAATAGCCACGTATAGGATGCCACTAGGTACACTGAGTGTTTGCTAGTATAATGGCTTGGTTAGAATGAGTTGTAGTGTGCAACGCAGGCAGACGCGCTCTGCAAATGTCTTTGCACTAGTGGGACTATAGCAAAGTCCAATAGCCACGTATAGGATGCCACTAGGTACACTGAGTGTTTGCTAGTATAATGGCTTGGTTAGAATGAGTTGTAGTGTGCAACGCAGGCAGACGCGCTCTGCAAATGTCTTTGCACTAGTGGGACTATAGCAAAGTCCAATAGCCACGTATAGGATGCCACTAGGTACACTGAGTGTTTGCTAGTATAATGGCTTGGTTAGAATGAGTTGTAGTGTGCAACGCAGGCAGACGCGCTCTGCAAATGTCTTTGCACTAGTGGGACTATAGCAAAGTCCAATAGCCACGTATAGGATGCCACTAGGTACACTGAGTGTTTGCTAGTATAATGGCTTGGTTAGAATGAGTTGTAGTGTGCAACGCAGGCAGACGCGCTCTGCAAATGTCTTTGCACTAGTGGGACTATAGCAAAGTCCAATAGCCACGTATAGGATGCCACTAGGTACACTGAGTGTTTGCTAGTATAATGGCTTGGTTAGAATGAGTTGTAGTGTGCAACGCAGGCAGACGCGCTCTGCAAATGTCTTTGCACTAGTGGGACTATAGCAAAGTCCAATAGCCACGTATAGGATGCCACTAGGTACACTGAGTGTTTGCTAGTATAATGGCTTGGTTAGAATGAGTTGTAGTGTGCAACGCAGGCAGACGCGCTCTGCAAATGTCTTTGCACTAGTGGGACTATAGCAAAGTCCAATAGCCACGTATAGGATGCCACTAGGTACACTGAGTGTTTGCTAGTATAATGGCTTGGTTAGAATGAGTTGTAGTGTGCAACGCAGGCAGACGCGCTCTGCAAATGTCTTTGCACTAGTGGGACTATAGCAAAGTCCAATAGCCACGTATAGGATGCCACTAGGTACACTGAGTGTTTGCTAGTATAATGGCTTGGTTAGAATGAGTTGTAGTGTGCAACGCAGGCAGACGCGCTCTGCAAATGTCTTTGCACTAGTGGGACTATAGCAAAGTCCAATAGCCACGTATAGGATGCCACTAGGTACACTGAGTGTTTGCTAGTATAATGGCTTGGTTAGAATGAGTTGTAGTGTGCAATGCAGGCAGACGCGCTCTGCAAATGTCTTTGCACTAGTGGGACTATAGCAAAGTCCAATAGCCACGTATAGGATGCCACTAGGTACACTGAGTGTTTGCTAGTATAATGGCTTAGTTATCAGTTGGAGTGTGCAGAGGACAAGAGGGTACAGTGGCAGGATTGTGGTGCTCTGGGTAGAGGAATGGAAGCCTGCCTTTCTATTCCCTCCTATTGGTGAAATGCAGGTAGGAAATCCCTGACCTGGGCTACACAGACGCTGTTGCTGTTTGCAGGACCTGTCACCTATGGCTCTCTGACCCTGCCGGTTGGAGCCCTTAAAAGGACTGCTATAAAGTGCTCTCCCTAAGCTGTCTAACGCTGTGTATGCAGCGCATACAGCTGTATCGGCGATAGGACTCAGGAAGACGGAGCTGCGACAGTGATGTCTGACACCAAAGACGCAGAAGGCAGATAATGGCGTCCGTGAAGAAAATGTCCGGTTTTATAATGCAGGGACATGTGACATGCAGATCCTATCACACATGCCGTTGCTTCTCTGGCTCAAAGTCCACTTAGCTGTGTGTGTGTCTGGGATTGGCTGACATGCTGGCCCGCCCCACAAGACGCGCGCGCTTAGGGAAGGAAGACAAGAAAAAAAAAAAAAAAAAATGGCGATCGCCATTATAGAAACAGCAGTGATCTGAAGGCGCTGTTCACGCACACTATACACTGAAATGTGATAATAGTTTGATTCACAGAGTGACTTACACTATTACAGCAGAAACCAAGCTATGATTTAGCTGTTTTTTGGCTGCTAGAACCGTTCTCGAACGTTTCTAGAACTACCGAGCTTTTGCAAAAAGCTCGAGTTCTAGTTCGATCTAGAACATGCCCCAAAATCACTCGAGCCGCGAACTGGAGAACCACGAACCACGAACCGCGCTCAACTCTACTCATGAGACACCCTGGACCCCAGGGGTCACAGTACACTAACAACACCCACACACCCCCTCCCCCGGCCAGGTACACCAGTCAAATTAAAATCCTTGTTGCCTCCCTCCAGTGTCTGATGTGCACACCAGGTGGGGCGGAGCCAGGCGGTTGACCCCACCCACCGAGGAGTTCACAGGCCTGGAGGCGGGAAAATACAGCAGATTGTAGTAGATAGTGGAAGTGAGAGGAGTAAAGTCTGTGTGTGTCTGGGTCGGAGCCCAAGCACAATCAGCAAGGTCGGCAGACGGTGGTGGCCGTCTGCAGGAGTTGGTGGAGGTCAGCGAAATCGTAGGACCGGGGTCGGGCGGTGGCCCGCCCGTACCGAACCGGGGAGCAGATTGAAGCCAAGTACCAAGGCAGGGTACTCAGACCTCGACTAGGCTGGGAGCCGCCGAAAAGGTCAAATTCACTGATTGCGGTCTGGACCTCAGGGGTTCATTCCCAAACAAGTCCCGTCAGAAGGCAACAGCCCAACCCGTCCAGATAAGAGCCACTGCCAAGGGCCAGAGATCCAAGGGCCAGCGCCTGCGGGCAAAACGGGCTCTCCCGACACGTACACGCCGGGGAGCGGACTACCCATGGGAAGCCATAGGAGTTAAATACACATATACAGGTGCAGGGAAACGACAGCCACCATCAACCCATCCGGGAAGAGTGAAAACACCGCAGTCGACTGTGGGCCCGGTCCATCCAGCCGTTTGGTTTACCAGAGACTCTGTCCTTCTGTGTCTGAGTGAGTACAACAGTGCCATCCGGCACCGCGCTGCATCGCAACCCTGCACCCGCGCCCACGCTGCCTCCCTGCATCCGGCCCCTGCACCTGCACCTATACCCTCCTCTCTACTCCCCAACCGGGGCCCCAGGACCAACAACCCCTACCCACGGAGGGGCCAACACCTCAGCTGCTCTCCGCCATCGCTCCCGGGAAACCCCGTCACCAACAGCGGTGGTGCCCAACCATCACCACAACCCCATGGGTGGCGTCATCATGACCGACATCCCACCACAAACCAACCTCCCCTTTTCACTCAAGGGCGAGGAGGCGCTGCTCGAGCCCCCGGGTCCGGCCCCGTGCTCGTGCCATCGAGGAGCAGCAGCACTGGACCTGAGCGCCAGTGATTCCCAGGCGAGCGGCGTTCCCAACCACTCCGCCCGCGACACTCACTCATCACTTGTTATGAGTACTGAGCACCTCAGCATGGTAGTGCCCGCTCACCACTAGTTACGAGTACTGAGCACCCGAGGATGGTGGTTCCCGCTCATCACTAGTTACCAGTACTGAGCGCCCGAGCATGGTAGTGCCCGCTCATCACTAGTTGTGACATCATAGAAATATCACTGGGAGATCTTTCTTTACATGGAATTAAGAGAAATGATGTGAAGATGGTGACCAGAAATGAGCAGAAAGTAAATACTTGGATAATATATTGGCAGTATATTGAATAGTGAAGTGTGTCTTTACTTTTGGTTCCATGTCATTTAATATTTGAAGCCAAAATTCTGACTTTAATAAGCTGGAGTCAGGGAAGTTCCTTGACCATGACTTGGGTTTTAAACATAAATTAAAAGCAGACAATTCTTTCTTTGGAGACTAAATAGATTTTCATCCCTTAAGCTTTGAAAGTGAAGAAGAAAATATATCAATTTCAGCCTCTATTGCCAAAATTACCATCTGCCACAAACGTCTTTGATAAATAGACAAACATTAGACAGATGTAAATTGAGTCACCTCCGAGTCTCTGGGATTATCACAACCTACAGACGGTTTACACTTTTTATGTTTGATCTTCATTGAAACAAAAAGAAAGAAAAATGAATATTTTATATTGAGATACAAATAGGTTGTCTACACTCCAAGGAAGGGTTAACTGCTTATCAGTGCAATTAGGACAGGCGCAAGAAGTCAATTCACACTTAGTGATCACAGCGTGCGCCTTGTATCATTGTATTCAATGAATCATATGTGCTGGGGAATTTATCAAAAATGGACATTAAACAATGCATGGACATTAGGACATTAGAGATGATCCAGTCCTAAATCAAATTTTCCTTGCATTGTACTAAAAAATTTGGATTTACTTGAATTAAAATTGTATTCCCTTCTTTCTCTATTGCTTCTACTAGATTTTAAAACCTTGTAGCCGGAAAACGGAGCTTCAGAGATACGCTGAACCTGTTGGTTTACATAGTTTGGTGTATCTGCTTTGCTGTACCTGTTTTGGTGTATCTACATTGGCGAATCTGCTTTAGTTTACCTACTTTGGTGTACCTGCTTTGGTTTTCATGCATTGGTTTACATGCTTTGGTTTACCTGCTTTGATGTACCTACTTTGGTTTACACAATTTGGTGTACCTACTTTGGTGTACCTGCTTTGGTTTACCTACTTTGGTTTACATGATTTGATTTCATGCTTTGGTGTACCTACCTTGGTGAACCTACTCTGAAAATTTGTCAGAAGTCTGTATAATCTTGATATTAAAATAAGGATTTAGGTAAAAAATTTAAGGGAGCCCATAAATCCACGTGTAATCAGTATCTGCCCACCAAGCCTGAAGGACAGCTGCAGCTTGTAGTCAATAGTGTGAGATCTAAGTAGCAGCAAGAAGGAGGGACCCTGAGGAACTGTCAATCAAGCTAGGTGAGTGGAGACTTAGCAACAGAGAGGATGAACACTGAGTAAGTGTCATTGAGGCTAGGTACGTAGAGGGCAGGGGCAAGTAGATAGGTGTTTGAACATTCAACAGCAGGGAAGAGGGAGACTGAGGAGCTTGCGGCTGATGTAGAGGCAGCGAGCGGGATTAGTGGACCTACTGGACCATAGAAGGGATCCGGGCCTAATCTTTAGTGTGAGAGGCTTAACTAACCATGTGGTGAATGCCAGGTACCACTCCCAGGGCAGTAACCGAGACTGTGGCAGCTGACCCCCAGGACAGGTGACAGACTCTGGTATAGGCACAGGTGCAGGCAGGATTACTGAGGCAGACAGGCAGGCGGGTGCGAACAGGTGTGGTGGGTGTTACGAGGGGGACCCGGGGAAGCGTGCCAAGATGGGAAATGGACAGCTTCCGCCGGTCAAGGTCCACTGTGCGGTGTAAGGGACCGCTGCTATGGTCAGGAAAGAGTGAGCGGGTTGCTGCTAGTGATCGTCTGGAACGTCACAGACGATCTATGTACACCGGTCCGCCCTAACCCGTGAGGGTTGTATGGCTCGGGGCTTCTCGTATGGTGTACCTGTTGCACGGGGACGCACAGAGGTGCCTACACACGTGTGCCAGCGGGAGTCACAGGAATATGGCACGGGGGTAGCACAGAGGTGCCCACGCACGTGTGCTTCAGAAACCAAGTGAGTCCGACAGAGACTCGAGGAGCTCACCTGGGACAGGAACACAGCCTGCTAAACGGGATACTGCCAGAGCAGCAAGGCAGGGGCAAGACCTGCAAACTAGGTGCTGCCTGAGCAGCAAGGGCAAAGCCCACAAAAGACAATAATGCCTAAGCAGTGGCGTGGCAGCACGCTGCCAGACATCCAAACATAGAAGGACGGTCGCGCGCCGCCATGATGGCAGGGGGAGCTTTTAAGGAGGTGTAGCTCCACCCAAGGGCGGGCGCGAGACGGGCGTGACCCAATCAGGATTCGTGACGTCCTGGCCCAGCCAGTCAGGATTCAGCACATCACCAGCCTCGTCATCGGGCCGTGTGATATCAGTGAGCGAATCAGAAGACGTCACGTGGAGCACATGCTCATCTTCCTGCCTCTGGGTCATAAAGGCGGGATCCCCGGTTTCACAATGTGCAGAGACATGGGAAGTCTTGCTGCTTCCCTGAGCATCTATTCTTTGCACACTGCGCAACCTCCCAGAACCTCCGTGATGCTGAGCAGGAGAGCTCGTGGCAGGCAAGGGATGGGAGACCGCTCCATTACTTGCAAGGGGAGAACCACTAGGTGTCACCCTTCTGCTGTGTCTCTGAGAAGGCAACTCCTGCAGTCTCCCAGACCTTTGGCGCTGCTGAGCAGGAGGGCTCGTGGCAGACAAGGAATAGGGGACCACCTCATTCCTTGCAATAAGAGAGCCACGACGTGTAACATTACCCCCCCGTCTAGGGCCTCCCCCTCGCCTGCGCCTGAAGGCCGCCACCAAACCGGGGGCGTGGACATGCTCCTCGAATTCCCAGGACCTATGCTCCGGGCCACGACCGACCCACTCCACGAGGAAGTACCTCTTGCCCTGTACAATTTTTGTTCTTACTAGCTTCGCTACTTCAGGGTCGTCGGACGAGAAGCCAACCTGGAACAGCAGAGACCCCGAGGTTTTAGGTCGTACGGGTTTCAGAAGAGATACATGAAAAGTATTAGAAATAGCCCAGCATGGAGGGAGCTGGAGTCGATATACCGCCGGGGTTACCCGCTCTATTACTGTAAACGGACCCAGGTACCTAGGAGCGAACTCGACTGTCTGTACCGGAAGGTAGATATGTTTAGAAGACAGCCACACTAGGTCCCCAGGTGCGAAAGATGGCGCAGAGTGAAGAAGACCCGCAGGTCTCTGCCTGAACGGTTTATTATACGCATACGACGTACAGACTCGCATATTCTCCTGTACATCCTGGGCTACCTCCGGCCCCCAATAATGCCTGACCGCAGGGTCTCTGGTCCCGTCGACCCTGAAGTGACCCCTGCCAAGGGATGGGAGACCGCTCCATTCCTTGCAAGGGGAGAACCACTAGGTGTCACCCTTCTGCTGTGTCTCTGAGAAGGCAACTCCTGCAGTCTCCCAGACCTTTGGCGCTGCTGAGCAGGAGGGCTCGTGGCAGACAAGGAATGGGGGACCACCTCATTCCTTGCAATAAGAGAGCCACGACATGTAACAGGTGGGCATGGCAGGGTCAGATAGCTATGGGAAGGCAGGTACAGGGTAACTGACACAAGGGTAATGGGACCTTAAAATTAGCTATCAAATAAGAGAGATGACAGCGTCCTCTTAGGTGAGTTTTTTTTTCCTTCCTTTTATTCTATCATAGTGCAAATAAAGCAAAGTTTCGACACACGTGTCTTTGTCAAGCATAATACCTAACATCAGCTGTCTGTATTTTCTATAAATGTCAATTACATTTGAACAAATCGATCACATCCCCTCATTTACATAATTACTTGAATGTAAACAATACATATAACAGTGATCTATCCTCATCAGGTGTCAAAACTTAAAACTAGCCAGACAGACGGGACACTGACTAATAAGGAATGTTGGGCAGGCACCTCACCTAATGGGAGGGTGACTTAAATACACAGAGCCTCTCAGCCGCAGCCCTTTAAGATGCACTCCCGGGAACCATGTGCGGCATGTACTGGACCTAGGAGGAAAAAGAAGCAGCAGAGCATGTAGAAGGCCGCGTTGCAGCAGGGGACAACAGGACACGGCCGTGGCGGTTAGCAAGTCGTCAGGCATCCCAGCACTACATTGAGTAGAGATTTCCTTCAATAAGGATTATACAGACATTCTGAATTTGATTTTCAAACTTAGCCCAACAGCCCCATCAGGTCTAAGAGATCAATTTAACAATTAAAGGGAACCTGTCAGAAGTTACCTATTACCTATCGGTGGTGTGCTGCTCCTCCCATCTATTTCCTGCTCCAAGGAAAGATGAGTAATAGGTAACGTGGTTGATATGGCCAGCGCTTGCGCATAACGGTGGAGGCAGAGGGAAAAGCACGGGTACGAGATTATGGGCGGGTACTTGGATGACGCTGCTGATGACATTCACAGCGCCGCCCATAATCTCACGCCTGCGCAATAACCTCACCAACGCTCACGCTTTGCACAGTGCTCAGTCCAGCGATAGTGCTACTGGGCATGCACGAGACCTCAGGAGAACTGCGTTACATGAGGGCGGCGGCATCATGTATGTAAATGAGCAATGGGGGACGGCGCACAGCGGCAGGAGGGCGAATAAAGGACGATAAACAGCCCACCCCGTGACCATAAAACCACATTAGCATACCAAAAGGTAATATTTTATAAAGTGTTTATTTAGGTCTGAAAGGGGACCAGTAGCAAGAGGAACCTTTCTAGAATCCAGCCCAGGAACGGCAGAAGGGGATTCTTTTAGTTTAATTGCGAAAATTCTGCCGACAGGTTCCCTTTAATGCAGTTTGCATAGTAAAATCTTGCGACAAATTCAGGTTGAGGCTATCAAGCACAGGCAAGAAATGCAATTGGAGATGAGCAAATCAATTAGAAACTAATCAAAATTGTCATAAATTTTAACCCAAAAAATTGTTTATGTTTTTTACAAATCCATAAATCCAAACTTTTCACAATTTGTTTCTAGCAAATTCAGCTAAATAGTGGCTTACAAAGTGTACTTTATGTTTTCCTCTTCCCGTATCTTCAAGTGATGTGGTGCACAGAAACGTTGAGGGCTGGGTGAGTATTGTTTTTTTATTTATTGTTAACCAGAACATAAGAAGAGACTTTGAATTCTAATTGAATAAATTTGATACAAATTGAAAATTCCTGGACAAATTTGAGCAAATTTGCCAAGAAACAAGAATCACAACTTCCGTAAGTTTTTATGCTTACTCTTAACATTTTGTTTTCTTAAGAACTATGGGATTTAAAGAAGGATTTGACCCAAAATTAATAAATATTTGCCCTTAACGTCTGTTCTATTCCTTCAGCCTGAATGACACGGCAGAGCCGGCGCTTGTACTGTAGAGTTAAACTTTACACCGTCCTATATCTACAGATGAGTAATTAGGAGAATTGAATTCTACTCTCTTAATACCTCCTCGGTACTTTGCCAAGTTCTTTTTTTTTTACAGCAAAGATTAATTTAATTTTAAATTATATTTGACAGGAATTCTTCTAACTGATGTGACATTAGATTATTCTCGATCACACTCATATATCCATTGTCTATACCGGAGGAATATATTACCGAAGAGAAAGATGCACTTAATTCGGATTTTGGATTTGCGCCAATCTCAACCTTGTCCTACCTTATTTTTGGTTACAACGTGTAGATTTACAGATGGAAATCCAGTCATTACGGGGTTGAGTGTCTGAGATTAAGACCTGATTGAATAATAATTGATGAAATGAAAATCTTATTAATGTCTCGGTAACACTCGAATATCCTGACGTTTTATACACACTTAGTGTGGGCTAGAGGCGTCTGCGGGTCCCCGGTGAACTTACTGGCAGCGTTTTCTGGAATACTAATAGTGCCCACAAATGACTGTTCTGTTGCTTATGACCAATTGATTACAAGGCACTTACTAAGCAAGATTTTGCAGACTTATTATTGCATTATGGCTTTCAGAAGTCTGACCTTTTATCTAGCCAATGGTCTTCTTTACTAATTAGAATTTAATAACTACTTTGCAATTACCGCACAACTGTACCATATTAGCTCCTACAGTCCCAATTCAGTATGAATGTCCTAGAATAAAGATGTTGTTGAATTTAGAAAACTCCTATTTCCATTTCACATAAAGTGGTTGTGAGTAGAGATAAGTGAACTCGTGGAAGTCCGGTTTGGCGGGTTCAGCCAGACTTTAGATATAGCTCGATTTGGGACCCGGACTTGACCTGAACCCCAATGGAAGTCATTAATTGGGCAGTTTGGGTCTACTCCTACATGCAGCCAGGTATAAACAAATCACTTGATTTGATCCCCAATGGAAGTCACTATCTGGGCAGTATGACTCTTTGTCCAAATGCAGCCAACCGAAAACAAATCACTTCCGGGGGCGAGTGGGCAGTGTTTTTCCACTTTTTATTATTTTTTTGCTGCATACTACATATGATCATGTTGTTGTTACCCACAGTTTCAGCCTTTTAAACACAGCAAGCTGCTTGCACTGGACTGAGCAAAATGATGCTTTCATGTAATGGATGTGTCACGGCCAGTCTCGGAGGTGTCACAGCCGGATGACAATCCAGTGACAGCAAGTGTTAGAAAATCCCAGAAATTACCAGCATGTGTTGTTGGCTAAAAGTTCCTATGACCTTGGGAAACAGTCAGTTTTTCCTCTCAGTTGCCAGGCTCTGACTTCATTTATAAACCTAAGCATGGGGTGGTTTGGGTGCTGTTTATAGTTGTTCCTGGCTGTGGTCTACAGCGGTCGTATCCTCTTGTTGGAGATTAGCAGCATGTGCTGTTATATGATAGTTCCCTGTTTCTGCAGCAGTGGACACTATGACCCTGGGAAACTGTCAGTTTTTCCGGTCAGTTGGTAGCCTCTGACTTCCTTTATAAATCTCACCCTCGGGTAGTTTGGGTCCAGTTTATAGTTGTTCCTGGCTGTGGTCTGCAGCAGGTCTTCTCCTCTTGTTGGAGATTGGCAGCTGTTGTTATCTGACAATTCCTTGTTTCTTCTGCAGTGGACTCTATGACCCTGGGAAACTGTCAGTTTTTTGTCTCAGTTGCCAGCCTCTGACTTCCTTTCTAAACTTCACCCTGGGGTGGTTTGGGTGCAGTTTATAATTGTTTCTGCCTGTGGTCTTCAGCGGTCATCTCCTCTTGTTTCTCCAGAGACTTTTTTCATAGCTGCTCCTAAGATAAGTGTTTTAATTTTGCTATCTATCTGGGCTCAGGTGGTAGCATTTGTGTTTTCACAGCAGTTTTACTTATGAAATATTCAATATTTTCATGCATTATGATCAATTGCTTGTCGCTACGAATTTAAGTACTCTTAAGGGTACTTTACATGCTGCGACATCGCTAACGATATATCGTCGGGGTCACGATGTTTGTGATGCACATCCGGGGTCGTTAGTGACATCGCAGCATGTGACACGTATGAGCGACCTTCAATGATCGCAAAAGTGGTAAAAATCGTTGGTGTTGGAGAGGTTGTTCAAACACCAAATATCGTTGTTTGGGCACTAGCAATGTTATTCCTCGTTCCTACGGCAGCACACATCGCTACATGTGACACCACAGGAACGACAAACATCTCCTTACCTCCGTCCACCGGAAATGAGGAAGGAAGGAGGTGGGGGTCATGTTCCAGCCGCTTATCTCCGCCCCTCCTCTGCTATTGGATGGCTGCCGTGTGACGTCGCTGTGACGCCGTACGAACCGCCCCCTTAGAAAGGAGGCGGATCGCCGGCCAGAGAGACGTCGCAGGGAAGGTAAGTCCGTGTGATGGGTGTTAGCGATGTTGTGCACCACGGGCACCAATTTGCCCGTGATGCACAACCGACGGGGGCGGGTAAGATTGCTAGCGATATCAGTACCGATATTGCAGCGTATAAAGTACCCTTTAGACATGGGTAGCTGGAAAAGGGAAGACTTACTACAGGGAGACATTGTACCCGCACCCAACTGGTCCCTGTTAAGACTAGAAAGATAATATCTGTCTAACTCAAAGCACCATCTCATTACCTGACTACCTAAAAGGCTGTCAAAGGGTTTCTCATATGTCTGCAGTTTGTGCCTGCACAGCAGGCTGTCAATCAAAGTGCATGAGGTGACTAAACTACACTCCTGGCACAGTGATTGGTGACTGTCACAAGCTTCCTGTTCTCCCCTGATTACTGGAAGTACGGAAAGTGGCTGCAGGGATAATATAACTTTTATTTTCTCCCTGTAGACTCTGCTCCAGCATGCCAGCCATACATAATTTACATGTTGCTTACCTTCATATTATCCCTATATCTGTAGGTAAGTAGCATATCTGGAGGTGATAGAATAAAAGGAAGCCTTTAAAAAGAACCTATCTCAGCCATTCATATTGGCTGGAATCTTAGAAACAGCTATGTAGTTTACTACTGTTTCCTTACCAGTTTTTGAAGTCAGTGGGATTTGTGAAAGTAGCTATACAGTATAGCTCAGTGTGCTACTTTGTTTCTGTAAATCCACTTATTACCATTTCACCCACTGGCCTAAAGCCTACTTTACACGGTACGATCTATCGTGCAATTTCACGATCGATCATACCCGCCCCCGTCGTTTGTGCGTCACGGGCAATTAGTTGCCCGTGGCACACAAAGTCGTTAACCCCCGTCACACGCACTTACCTGCTGTGCAACGTCGCTGTTGGCGGCAAACATCCTCTTCCTGAAGGGGGAGGGACGTTTGGCGTCACAGCGACGTCACACAGCGGCCGACCAATAGAAGCGGAGGGGCGGAGATGAGCGGGACGTAAACATCCCACCCACCTTCTTCCTTCCGCATAGCCAGCGGGTGCCGTGGGACGGAGGTAAGCTGTGTTCATCGTTCCCGGGGTGTCACACGGAGCGGCGTGTGCTACCCCGGGAACGATGAGCAACCGGCGCCATTTTAATTAAACGAGATTATGAAACCGAGCGACGAGTACACAACTCACGATTTGTGAGCGATACTGCGTCGCTTGGAGGTATCACACAGCCCGACGTCGCAAGCGATGCCGGATGTGCGTTACAAAAACCGTGACCCCGACGATATATCGCACGATAGATCATCTCGTTTAAAGCACCCTTTACTCTTGAATGTCGGATCAGACTCCACATAGAGTTTCTTTGTAATCTGACAACCACAGACTCATCCTTCCTTCCTTCCTTTCTTTCCTCCTTCCTTCCATTCTTCCCAACGTCCTTCCTTCTTTCCTTTCTTCTAAACTTCCTTCTTTTCTTTCTTCCCAATTTCCTTTCTTCCTTCATTCCTTTATTCCCAACTTCCTTCCTTCCTTCTTTCCTCTCTTCCCAACTTCCGTCCTTCCTCTTTTCCCAACTTCCTTTTTTCCTCTCTTCTAGGGATGATTGAATACTTCAATTATTCGGCTTCACAAATATTTTCCGAATACCTTGCCGCTATTTGATTATTCACGAATATTCAATGCGCAATGCAAGTCTATAGAAAACCTGAATAACAACTATTCGGAACTATTCAGGCTTCCCATAGACTTACATTACATATGAAATAGTCGATAAGCGGCGAGATACTTGTAAAATATTCGCGAAGCCGAATAATCGAAGTATTCGATCATCCCTACTCTCTTCCCAACTTCCTTCCTTCCTCTCTTCCCAAATTCCTTTCGTCCTTCCTCTCTTCCCAACTTTGCTCCTCCCAACTTCTTTCCTTCCTTCCTTTCGTCGCAACCTCCTTCTTTCCATCTATACTGTCTCCTCTCCTGCCCTTCTTGTCCTCTTCCTTCTTCCCATCTACACTTTCTCCTCTCCTGCCATTCTTGTCCTCTTCCTTCTTCCCATCTACACTTTCTCCTCTCCTGCCATTCTTGTCCTCTTCCTTCTTCCCATCTACACTTTCTCCTCTCCTGCCATTCTTGTCCTCTTCCTTCTTCTCATCTACACTTTCTCCCCTCCTGCCATTCTTGTCCTCTTCCTTCTTCCCATCTACACTTTCTCCTCTCCTGCCATTCTTGTCCTCTTCCTTCTTCTCATTTACACTTTCTCCTCTCCTGCCATTCTTGTCCTCTTCCTTCTTCCCATCTACACTTTCTCCTCTCCTGCCATTCTTGTCCTCTTCCTTCTTTCCATCTACACTTTCTCTTCTCCTGCCATTCTTGTCCTCTTCCTTCTTCCCATCTACACTTTCTCCTCTCCTGCTATTCTTGTCCTCTTCCTTCTTCCCATTTACACTTTCTCCTCTCCTGCCATTCTTGTCCTCTTCCTTTTTCCCATCTACACTTTCTCCTCTCCTGCCATTCTTGTCCTCTTCCTTCTTTCCCATCTACACTTTGTCCTCTCCTGCCATTCTTGTTCCCTTCCTTCTTCCATCTACACTTTCTCCTCTCCTGCCATTCTTGTCCTCTTCCCTCTTCCCATCTACACTTTCTCCCCTCCTGCCATTCTTGTCCTCTTCCTTCTTCCCATCTACACCTTCTCCTCTTCTGCCATTCTTGTCCTCTTCCTTCTTCCCATCTACACTTTCTCCTCTCCTGCCATTCTTGTCCTCTTCCTTCTACCCATCTACACTTTCTCCTCTCCTGCCATTCTTGTCCTCTTCCTTCTTCCCATCTACATTTTCTCCTCTCCTGCCATTCTTGTCCTCTTCCTTCTTCCCATCTACACTTTCTCCTCTCCTGCCATTCTTGTCCTCTTCCTTCTTCCCACCTACACTTTCTCCTCTCCTGCCATTCTTGTCCTCTTCCTTCTACCCATCTACACTTTCTCTTCTCCTGCCATTCTTGTCCTCTTCCTTCTTTCCATCTACACTTTCTCCTCTCCTGCCCTTCTTGTCCAATTCCTTCTTACCATCTACACTTTCTCCTCTCCTGCTATTCTTGTCCTCTTCCTTCTTCCCATCTACATTTTCTCCTCTCCTGCCATTCTTGTCCTCTTCCTTCTTCCCATCTACACTTTCTCCCCTCCTGCCATTCTTGTCCTCTTCCTTCTTCCCATCTACATTTTCTCCCCTCCTGCCATTCTTGTCCTCTTCCTTCTTACCATCTACACTTTCTCCTCTCCTGCCATTCTTGTCCTCTTCCTTCTTCCCATCTACACTTTCTCCCCTCCTGCCATTCTTGTCCTCTTCCTTCCCATCTACACGTTCTCCTCTCCTGCCATTCTTGTCCTCTTCCTTCTTCCCATCTACACTTTCTCCTCTCCTGCCATTCTTGTCCTCTTCCTTCTTACCATCTACACTTTCTCCTCTCCTGCCATTCTTGTCCTCTTCCTTCTTCCCATCTACACTTTCTCCTCTCCTGCTATTCTTGTCCACTTCCTTCTTCCCATCTACACTTTCTCCTCTCCTGCTATTCTTGTCCTCTTCCTTCTTCCCATCTACACTTTCTCCTCTCCTGCCATTCTTGTCCTCTTCCTTCTTCCCATCTACACTTTCTCCTCTCCTGCCATTCTTGTCCTCTTACTTTTTCCCATCTACACTTTCTCCTCTCCTGCCATTCTTTTCCTCTTCCTTCTTTCCCATCTACACTTTCTCCTCTCCTGCCATTCTTGTCCTCTTCCTTCTTCCCATCTACATTTTCTCCTCTCCTGCCATTCTTGTCCTCTTCCTTCTTTCCCATCTAGACGTTCTCCTCTCCTGCCATTCTTGTCCTCTTCCTTCTTCCCATCTACACTTTCTCCTCTCCTGCCATTCTTGTCCTCTTCCTTCTTTCCCATCTACACGTTCTCCTCTCCTGCCATTCTTGTCCTCTTCCTTCTTTCCCATCTACACTTTCTGCTCTCCTGCCATTCTTGTCCTCTTCCTTCTTCCCATCTACACTTTCTCCTCTCCTGCCATTCTTGTCTTCTTCCTTCTTCCCATTTACACTTTCTCCTCTCCTGCCATTCTTGTCCTCTTCATTTTTCCCATCTACACTTTCTCCTCTCCTGCCATTCTTGTCCCCTTCCTTCTTTCCATCTACACTTTCTCCCCTCCTGCCATTCTTGTCCTCTTCCTTCTTCCCACCTACACTTTCTCCTCTACTGCCATTCTTGTCCTCTTCCTTCTTCCCACCTACACTTTCTCCTCTCCTGCCATACTTGTCCTCTTCCTTCTTCCCACCTACACTTTCTCCTCTCCTGCCATTCTTGTCCTCTTCCTTCTACCCATCTACACTTTCTCCTCTCCTGCCATTCTTGTCCTCTTCCTTCTTTCCATCTACACTTTCTCCTCTCCTGCCCTTCTTGTCCTCTTCCTTCTTACCATCTACACTTTCTCCTCTCCTGCCATTCTTGTCCTCTTCCTTCTTCCCATCTACACTTTCTCCTCTCCTGCTATTCTTGTCCTCTTCCTTCTTCCCATTTACACTTTCTCCTCTCCTGCCATTCTTGTCCTCTTCCTTTTTCCCATCTACACTTTCTCCTCTCCTGCCATTCTTGTCCTCTTCCTTCTTTCCCATCTACACTTTGTCCTCTCCTGCCATTCTTGTTCCCTTCCTTCTTCCATCTACACTTTCTCCTCTCCTGCCATTCTTGTCCTCTTCCCTCTTCCCATCTACACTTTCTCCCCTCCTGCCATTCTTGTCCTCTTCCTTCTTCCCATCTACACCTTCTCCTCTTCTGCCATTCTTGTCCTCTTCCTTCTTCCCATCTACACTTTCTCCTCTCCTGCCATTCTTGTCCTCTTCCTTCTACCCATCTACACTTTCTCCTCTCCTGCCATTCTTGTCCTCTTCCTTCTTCCCATCTACATTTTCTCCTCTCCTGCCATTCTTGTCCTCTTCCTTCTTCCCATCTACACTTTCTCCTCTCCTGCCATTCTTGTCCTCTTCCTTCTTCCCACCTACACTTTCTCCTCTCCTGCCATTCTTGTCCTCTTCCTTCTACCCATCTACACTTTCTCTTCTCCTGCCATTCTTGTCCTCTTCCTTCTTTCCATCTACACTTTCTCCTCTCCTGCCCTTCTTGTCCAATTCCTTCTTACCATCTACACTTTCTCCTCTCCTGCTATTCTTGTCCTCTTCCTTCTTCCCATCTACATTTTCTCCTCTCCTGCCATTCTTGTCCTCTTCCTTCTTCCCATCTACACTTTCTCCCCTCCTGCCATTCTTGTCCTCTTCCTTCTTCCCATCTACATTTTCTCCCCTCCTGCCATTCTTGTCCTCTTCCTTCTTACCATCTACACTTTCTCCTCTCCTGCCATTCTTGTCCTCTTCCTTCTTCCCATCTACACTTTCTCCCCTCCTGCCATTCTTGTCCTCTTCCTTCCCATCTACACGTTCTCCTCTCCTGCCATTCTTGTCCTCTTCCTTCTTCCCATCTACACTTTCTCCTCTCCTGCCATTCTTGTCCTCTTCCTTCTTACCATCTACACTTTCTCCTCTCCTGCCATTCTTGTCCTCTTCCTTCTTCCCATCTACACTTTCTCCTCTCCTGCTATTCTTGTCCACTTCCTTCTTCCCATCTACACTTTCTCCTCTCCTGCTATTCTTGTCCTCTTCCTTCTTCCCATCTACACTTTCTCCTCTCCTGCCATTCTTGTCCTCTTCCTTCTTCCCATCTACACTTTCTCCTCTCCTGCCATTCTTGTCCTCTTACTTTTTCCCATCTACACTTTCTCCTCTCCTGCCATTCTTTTCCTCTTCCTTCTTTCCCATCTACACTTTCTCCTCTCCTGCCATTCTTGTCCTCTTCCTTCTTCCCATCTACATTTTCTCCTCTCCTGCCATTCTTGTCCTCTTCCTTCTTTCCCATCTAGACGTTCTCCTCTCCTGCCATTCTTGTCCTCTTCCTTCTTCCCATCTACACTTTCTCCTCTCCTGCCATTCTTGTCCTCTTCCTTCTTTCCCATCTACACGTTCTCCTCTCCTGCCATTCTTGTCCTCTTCCTTCTTTCCCATCTACACTTTCTGCTCTCCTGCCATTCTTGTCCTCTTCCTTCTTCCCATCTACACTTTCTCCTCTCCTGCCATTCTTGTCTTCTTCCTTCTTCCCATTTACACTTTCTCCTCTCCTGCCATTCTTGTCCTCTTCATTTTTCCCATCTACACTTTCTCCTCTCCTGCCATTCTTGTCCCCTTCCTTCTTTCCATCTACACTTTCTCCCCTCCTGCCATTCTTGTCCTCTTCCTTCTTCCCACCTACACTTTCTCCTCTACTGCCATTCTTGTCCTCTTCCTTCTTCCCACCTACACTTTCTCCTCTCCTGCCATACTTGTCCTCTTCCTTCTTCCCACCTACACTTTCTCCTCTCCTGCCATTCTTGTCCTCTTCCTTCTACCCATCTACACTTTCTCCTCTCCTGCCATTCTTGTCCTCTTCCTTCTTTCCATCTACACTTTCTCCTCTCCTGCCCTTCTTGTCCTCTTCCTTCTTACCATCTACACTTTCTCCTCTCCTGCCATTCTTGTCCTCTTCCTTCTTCCCATCTACATTTTCTCCTCTCCTGCCATTCTTGTCCTCTTCCTTCTTCCCATCTACACTTTCTCCCCTCCTGCCATTCTTGTCCTCTTCCTTCTTTCCCATCTACACTTTCTGCTCTCCTTCCATTCTTGTCCTCTTCCTTCTTCCCATCTACACTTTCTCCTCTCCTGCCATTCTTGTCTTCTTCCTTCTTCCCATTTACACTTTCTCCTCTTCTGCCATTCTTGTCCTCTTCCTTTTTCCCATCTACACTTTCTCCTCTCCTGCCATTCTTGTCCCCTTCCTTCTTTCCATCTACACTTTCTCCCCTCCTGCCATTCTTGTCCTCTTCCTTCTTCCCACCTACACTTTCTCCTCTCCTGCCATTCTTGTCCTCTTCCTTCTTCCCACCTACACTTTCTCCTCTCCTGCCATACTTGTCCTCTTCCTTCTTCCCACCTACACTTTCTCCTCTCCTGCCATTCTTGTCCTCTTCCTTCTACCCATCTACACTTTCTCCTCTCCTGCCATTCTTGTCCTCTTCCTTCTTTCCATCTACACTTTCTCCTCTCCTGCCCTTCTTGTCCTCTTCCTTCTTACCATCTACACTTTCTCCTCTCCTGCCATTCTTGTCCTCTTCCTTCTTCCCATCTACATTTTCTCCTCTCCTGCCATTCTTGTCCTCTTCCTTCTTCCCATCTACACTTTCTCCCCTCCTGCCATTCTTGTCCTCTTCCTTCTTTCCCATCTACACTTTCTGCTCTCCTGCCATTCTTGTCCTCTTCCTTCTTCCCATCTACACTTTCTCCTCTCCTGCCATTCTTGTCTTCTTCCTTCTTCCCATTTACACTTTCTCCTCACCTGCCATTCTTGTCCTCTTCCTTTTTCCCATCTACACTTTCTCCTCTCCTGCCATTCTTGTCCCCTTCCTTCTTTCCATCTACACTTTCTCCCCTCCTGGCATTCTTGTCCTCTTCCTTCTTCCCACCTACACTTTCTCCTCTCCTGCCATTCTTGTCCTCTTCCTTCTTCCCACCTACACTTTCTCCTCTCCTGCCATACTTGTCCTCTTCCTTCTTCCCACCTACACTTTCTCCTCTCCTGCCATTCTTGTCCTCTTCCTTCTACCCATCTACACTTTCTCCTCTCCTGCCATTCTTGTCCTCTTCCTTCTTTCCATCTACACTTTCTCCTCTCCTGCCCTTCTTGTCCTCTTCCTTCTTACCATCTACACTTTCTCCTCTCCTGCCATTCTTGTCCTCTTCCTTCTTCCCATCTACACTTTCTCCCCTCCTGCCATTCTTGTCCTCTTCCTTCTTTCCCATCTACACTTTCTGCTCTCCTGCCATTCTTGTCCTCTTCCTTCTTCCCATCTACACGTTCTCCTCTCCTGCCATTCTTGTCTTCTTCCTTCTTCCCATTTACACTTTCTCCTCTCCTGCCATTCTTGTCCTCTTCCTTTTTCCCATCTACACTTTCTCCTCTCCTGCCATTCTTGTCCCCTTCCTTCTTTCCATCTACACTTTCTCCCCTCCTGCCATTCTTGTCCTCTTCCTTCTTCCCACCTACACTTTCTCCTCTCCTGCCATTCTTGTCCTCTTCCTTCTTCCCACCTACATTTTCTCCTCTCCTGCCATACTTGTCCTCTTCCTTCTTCCCACCTACACTTTCTCCTCTCCTGCCATTCTTGTCCTGTTCCTTCTACCCATCTACACTTTCTCCTCTCCTGCCATTCTTGTCCTCTTCCTTCTTTCCATCTACACTTTCTCCTCTCCTGCCCTTCTTGTCCTCTTCCTTCTTACCATCTACACTTTCTCCTCTCCTGCCATTCTTGTCCTCTTCCTTCTTCCCATCTACATTTTCTCCTCTCCTGCCATTCTTGTCCTCTTCCTTCTTCCCATCTACACTTTCTCCCCTCCTGCCATTCTTGTCCTCTTCCTTCTTTCCCATCTACACTTTCTGCTCTCCTGCCATTCTTGTCCTCTTCCTTCTTCCCATCTACACTTTCTCCTCTCCTGCCATTCTTGTCTTCTTCCTTCTTCCCATTTACACTTTCTCCTCTCCTGCCATTCTTGTCCTCTTCCTTTTTCCCATCTACACTTTCTCCTCTCCTGCCATTCTTGTCCTCTTCCTTCTTCCCACCTACACTTTCTCCTCTCCTACCATTCTTGTCCTCTTCCTTCTTCCCACCTACACTTTCTCCTCTCCTGCCATACTTGTCCTCTTCCTTCTTCCCACCTACACTTTCTCCTCTCCTGCCATTCTTGTCCTCTTCCTTCTACCCATCTACACTTTCTCCTCTCCTGCCATTCTTGTCCTCTTCCTTCTTTCCATCTACACTTTCTCCTCTCCTGCCCTTCTTGTCCTCTTCCTTCTTACCATCTACACTTTCTCCTCTCCTGCCATTCTTGTCCTCTTCCTTCTTCCCATCTACACTTTCTCCCCTCCTGCCATTCTTGTCCTCTTCCTTCTTTCCCATCTACACTTTCTGCTCTCCTGCCATTCTTGTCCTCTTCCTTCTTCCCATCTACACGTTCTCCTCTCCTGCCATTCTTGTCTTCTTCCTTCTTCCCATTTACACTTTCTCCTCTCCTGCCATTCTTGTCCTCTTCCTTTTTCCCATCTACACTTTCTCCTCTCCTGCCATTCTTGTCCCCTTCCTTCTTTCCATCTACACTTTCTCCCCTCCTGCCATTCTTGTCCTCTTCCTTCTTCCCACCTACACTTTCTCCTCTCCTGCCATTCTTGTCCTCTTCCTTCTTCCCACCTACATTTTCTCCTCTCCTGCCATACTTGTCCTCTTCCTTCTTCCCACCTACACTTTCTCCTCTCCTGCCATTCTTGTCCTGTTCCTTCTACCCATCTACACTTTCTCCTCTCCTGCCATTCTTGTCCTCTTCCTTCTTTCCATCTACACTTTCTCCTCTCCTGCCCTTCTTGTCCTCTTCCTTCTTACCATCTACACTTTCTCCTCTCCTGCCATTCTAGTCCTCTTCCTTCTTCCCATCTACATTTTCTCCTCTCCTGCCATTCTTGTCCTCTTCCTTCTTCCCATCTACACTTTCTCCCCTCCTGCCATTCTTGTCCTCTTCCTTCTTTCCCATCTACACTTTCTGCTCTCCTGCCATTCTTGTCCTCTTCCTTCTTCCCATCTACACTTTCTCCTCTCCTGCCATTCTTGTCTTCTTCCTTCTTCCCATTTACATTTTCTCCTCTCCTGCCATTCTTGTCCTCTTCCTTTTTCCCATCTACACTTTCTCCTCTCCTGCCATTCTTGTCCCCTTCCTTCTTTCCATCTACACTTTCTCCCCTCCTGCCATTCTTGTCCTCTTCCTTCTTCCCACCTACACTTTCTCCTCTCCTGCCATACTTGTCCTCTTCCTTCTTCCCACCTACACTTTCTCCTCTCCTGCCATTCTTGTCCTCTTCCTTCTACCCATCTACACTTTCTCCTCTCCTGCCATTCTTGTCCTCTTCCTTCTTTCCATCTACACTTTCTCCTCTCCTGCCCTTCTTGTCCTCTTCCTTCTTACCATCTACACTTTCTCCTCTCCTGCCATTCTTGTCCTCTTCCTTCTTCCCATCTACATTTTCTCCTCTCCTGCCATTCTTGTCCTCTTCCTTCTTCCCATCTACACTTTCTCCTCTCCTGCCATTCTTGTCCTTTTCCTTTTTCCCATCTACACTTTCTCCTCTCCTGCCATTCTTGTCCTCTTCCTTTTTCCATCTATACTTTCTCCCCTCCTGCCATTCTTGTCCTCTTCCTTCTTCCCACCTACACTTTCTCCTCTCCTGCCATTCTTGTCCTCTTCCTTCTTCCCACCTACACTTTCTCCTCTCCTGCCATTCTTGTCCTCTTCCTTTTTTCCCATCTACACCTTCTCCTCTTCTGCCATTTTTGTCCTCTTCCTTCTTTCCCACCTACACTTTCTCCTCTCCTGCCATTCTTGTCCTCTTCCTTCTTTCGATCTACACTTTCTCCTCTCCTGCCATTCTTGTCCTCTTCCTTCTTCCCATCTACACTTTCTCCTCTCCTGCCATTCTTGTCCTCTTCCTTCTTCCCATCTACACTGTCTCCTCTCCTGCCATTCTTGTCCTCTTCCTTCTTCCCATCTACACTTTCTCCTCTCCTGCCATTCTTGTCCTCTTCCTTCTTCCCATCTACACTTTCTCCCCTCCTGCCATTCTTGTCCTCTTCCTTCTTCCCATCTACACTTTCTCCCCTCCTGGTATTCTTGTCCTCTTCCTTCTTCCCATCTACACTTTCTCCTCTCCTGCCATTCTTGTCCTCTTCCTTCTTCCCATCTGCACTTTCTCCCCTCCTGCCATTCTTGTCCTCTTCCTTCTTCCCATCTACACTTTCTCTCCTCCTGCCATTCTTGTCCTCTTCCTTCTTCCCATCTACACTTTCTCCTCTCCTGCCATTCTTGTCCTCTTCCTTCTTCCCATCTGCACTTTCTCCCCTCCTGCCATTCTTGTCCTCTTCCTTCTTCCCATCTACACTTTCTCTCCTCCTGCCATTCTTGTCCTCTTCCTTCTTCCCATCTGCACTTTCTCCTCTCCTGCCCTTCTTGTCCTCTTCCTTCTTACCATCTACACTTTCTCCTCTCCTGCCATTCTTGTCCTCTTCCTTCTTCCCATCTACACTTTCTCCCCTCCTGCCATTCTTGTCCTCTTCCTTCTTTCCCATCTACACTTTCTGCTCTCCTGCCATTCTTGTCCTCTTCCTTCTTCCCATCTACACGTTCTCCTCTCCTGCCATTCTTGTCCTCTTCCTTCTTCCCACCTACATTTTCTCCTCTCCTGCCATACTTGTCCTCTTCCTTCTTCCCACCTACACTTTCTCCTCTCCTGCCATTCTTGTCCTGTTCCTTCTACCCATCTACACTTTCTCCTCTCCTGCCATTCTTGTCCTCTTCCTTCTTTCCATCTACACTTTCTCCTCTCCTGCCATTCTTGTCCTCTTCCTTCTACCCATCTACACTTTCTCCTCTCCTGCCATTCTTGTCCTCTTCCTTCTTTCCATCTACACTTTCTCCTCTCCTGCCCTTCTTGTCCTCTTCCTTCTTACCATCTACACTTTCTCCTCTCCTGCCATTCTTGTCCTCTTCCTTCTTCCCATCTACATTTTCTCCTCTCCTGCCATTCTTGTCCTCTTCCTTCTTCCCATCTACACTTTCTCCCCTCCTGCCATTCTTGTCCTCTTCCTTCTTTCCCATCTACACTTTCTGCTCTCCTGCCATTCTTGTCCTCTTCCTTCTTCCCATCTACACTTTCTCCTCTCCTGCCATTCTTGTCTTCTTCCTTCTTCCCATTTACACTTTCTCCTCACCTGCCATTCTTGTCCTCTTCCTTTTTCCCATCTACACTTTCTCCTCTCCTGCCATTCTTGTCCCCTTCCTTCTTTCCATCTACACTTTCTCCCCTCCTGCCATTCTTGTCCTCTTCCTTCTTCCCACCTACACTTTCTCCTCTCCTGCCATTCTTGTCCTCTTCCTTCTTCCCACCTACACTTTCTCCTCTCCTGCCATACTTGTCCTCTTCCTTCTTCCCACCTACACTTTCTCCTCTCCTGCCATTCTTGTCCTCTTCCTTCTACCCATCTACACTTTCTCCTCTCCTGCCATTCTTGTCCTCTTCCTTCTTCCCATCTACACTTTCTCCCCTCCTGCCATTCTTGTCCTCTTCCTTCTTTCCCATCTACACTTTCTGCTCTCCTGCCATTCTTGTCCTCTTCCTTCTTCCCATCTACACGTTCTCCTCTCCTGCCATTCTTGTCTTCTTCCTTCTTCCCATTTACACTTTCTCCTCTCCTGCCATTCTTGTCCTCTTCCTTTTTCCCATCTACACTTTCTCCTCTCCTGCCATTCTTGTCCCCTTCCTTCTTTCCATCTACACTTTCTCCCCTCCTGCCATTCTTGTCCTCTTCCTTCTTCCCACCTACACTTTCTCCTCTCCTGCCATTCTTGTCCTCTTCCTTCTTCCCACCTACATTTTCTCCTCTCCTGCCATACTTGTCCTCTTCCTTCTTCCCACCTACACTTTCTCCTCTCCTGCCATTCTTGTCCTGTTCCTTCTACCCATCTACACTTTCTCCTCTCCTGCCATTCTTGTCCTCTTCCTTCTTTCCATCTACACTTTCTCCTCTCCTGCCCTTCTTGTCCTCTTCCTTCTTACCATCTACACTTTCTCCTCTCCTGCCATTCTTGTCCTCTTCCTTCTTCCCATCTACATTTTCTCCTCTCCTGCCATTCTTGTCCTCTTCCTTCTTCCCATCTACACTTTCTCCCCTCCTGCCATTCTTGTCCTCTTCCTTCTTTCCCATCTACACTTTCTGCTCTCCTGCCATTCTTGTCCTCTTCCTTCTTCCCATCTACACTTTCTCCTCTCCTGCCATTCTTGTCTTCTTCCTTCTTCCCATTTACACTTTCTCCTCTCCTGCCATTCTTGTCCTCTTCCTTTTTCCCATCTACACTTTCTCCTCTCCTGCCATTCTTGTCCTCTTCCTTCTTCCCACCTACACTTTCTCCTCTCCTGCCATTCTTGTCCTCTTCCTTCTTCCCACCTACACTTTCTCCTCTCCTGCCATACTTGTCCTCTTCCTTCTTCCCACCTACACTTTCTCCTCTCCTGCCATTCTTGTCCTCTTCCTTCTACCCATCTACACTTTCTCCTCTCCTGCCATTCTTGTCCTCTTCCTTCTTTCCATCTACACTTTCTCCTCTCCTGCCCTTCTTGTCCTCTTCCTTCTTACCATCTACACTTTCTCCTCTCCTGCCATTCTTGTCCTCTTCCTTCTTCCCATCTACACTTTCTCCCCTCCTGCCATTCTTGTCCTCTTCCTTCTTTCCCATCTACACTTTCTGCTCTCCTGCCATTCTTGTCCTCTTCCTTCTTCCCATCTACACGTTCTCCTCTCCTGCCATTCTTGTCTTCTTCCTTCTTCCCATTTACACTTTCTCCTCTCCTGCCATTCTTGTCCTCTTCCTTTTTCCCATCTACACTTTCTCCTCTCCTGCCATTCTTGTCCCCTTCCTTCTTTCCATCTACACTTTCTCCCCTCCTGCCATTCTTGTCCTCTTCCTTCTTCCCACCTACACTTTCTCCTCTCCTGCCATTCTTGTCCTCTTCCTTCTTCCCACCTACATTTTCTCCTCTCCTGCCATACTTGTCCTCTTCCTTCTTCCCACCTACACTTTCTCCTCTCCTGCCATTCTTGTCCTGTTCCTTCTACCCATCTACACTTTCTCCTCTCCTGCCATTCTTGTCCTCTTCCTTCTTTCCATCTACACTTTCTCCTCTCCTGCCCTTCTTGTCCTCTTCCTTCTTACCATCTACACTTTCTCCTCTCCTGCCATTCTTGTCCTCTTCCTTCTTCCCATCTACATTTTCTCCTCTCCTGCCATTCTTGTCCTCTTCCTTCTTCCCATCTACACTTTCTCCCCTCCTGCCATTCTTGTCCTCTTCCTTCTTTCCCATCTACACTTTCTGCTCTCCTGCCATTCTTGTCCTCTTCCTTCTTCCCATCTACACTTTCTCCTCTCCTGCCATTCTTGTCTTCTTCCTTCTTCCCATTTACACTTTCTCCTCTCCTGCCATTCTTGTCCTCTTCCTTTTTCCCATCTACACTTTCTCCTCTCCTGCCATTCTTGTCCCCTTCCTTCTTTCCATCTACACTTTCTCCCCTCCTGCCATTCTTGTCCTCTTCCTTCTTCCCACCTACACTTTCTCCTCTCCTGCCATACTTGTCCTCTTCCTTCTTCCCACCTACACTTTCTCCTCTCCTGCCATTCTTGTCCTCTTCCTTCTACCCATCTACACTTTCTCCTCTCCTGCCATTCTTGTCCTCTTCCTTCTTTCCATCTACACTTTCTCCTCTCCTGCCCTTCTTGTCCTCTTCCTTCTTACCATCTACACTTTCTCCTCTCCTGCCATTCTTGTCCTCTTCCTTCTTCCCATCTACATTTTCTCCTCTCCTGCCATTCTTGTCCTCTTCCTTCTAACCATCTACACTTTCTCCCCTCCTGCCATTCTTGTCCTCTTCCTTCTTCCCATCTACACTTTCTCCCCTCCTGCCATTCTTGTCCTCTTCCTTCTTCCCATCTACATTTTCTCCCCTCCTGCCATTCTTGTCCTCTTCCTTCTTCCCATCTACACTTTCTCCTCTCCTGCCATTCTTGCCCTCTTCCTTCTTACCATCTACACTTTCTCCTCTCCTGCTATTCTTGTCCTCTTCCTTCTTCCCATCTACAGTTTCTCCTCTCCTGCCATTCTTTTCCTCTTCCTTCTTTCCCATCTACACTTTCTCCTCTCCTGCCATTCTTGTCCTCTTCCTTCTTCCCATCTACACTTTCTCCTCTCCTGCCATTCTTGTCCTCTTCCTTTTTCCCATCTACAGTTTCTCCTCTCCTGCCATTCTTGTCCTCTTCCTTCTTCCCATCTACACTTTCTCCTCTCCTGCCATTCTTGTCCTCTTCCTTCTTCCCATCTACACTTTCTCCTCTCCTGCCATTCTTGTTCTCTTCCTTTTTCCCATCTACACTTTCTCCTCTCCTGCCATTCTTGTCCTCTTCCTTCTTTCCCATCTACACGTTCTCCTCTCCTGCCATTCTTGTCCTCTTCCTTCTTCCCATCTACACTGTCTCCTCTCCTGCCATTCTTGTCCTCTTCCTTCTTCCCATCTACACTTTCTCCTCTCCTGCCATTCTTGTCCTCTTCCTTCTTCCCATCTACACTTTCTCCCCTCCTGCCATTCTTGTCCTCTTCCTTCTTCCCATCTACACTTTCTCCCCTCCTGGTATTCTTGTCCTCTTCCTTCTTCCCATCTACACTTTCTCCTCTCCTGCCATTCTTGTCCTCTTCCTTCTTCCCATCTGCACTTTCTCCCCTCCTGCCATTCTTGTCCTCTTCCTTCTTCCCATCTACACTTTCTCTCCTCCTGCCATTCTTGTCCTCTTCCTTCTTCCCATCTGCACTTTCTCCCCTCCTGCCATTCTTGTCCTCTTCCTTCTTCCCATCTACACTTTCTCCCCTCCTGCCATTCTTGTCCTCTTCCTTCTTCCCATCTACACTTTCTCCTCTCCTGCCATTCTTGTCCTCTTCCTTCTTCCCATCTGCACTTTCTCCTCTCCTGCCATTCTTGTCCTCTTCCTTCTTCCCATCTGCACTTTCTCCCCTCCTGCCATTCTTGTCCTCTTCCTTCTTCCCATCTACACTTTCTCTCCTCCTGCCATTCTTGTCCTCTTCCTTCTTCCCATCTGCACTTTCTCCTCTCCTGCCATTCTTGTCCTCTTCCTTCTTCCCATCTACACTTTCTCCCCTCCTGCCATTCTTGTCCTCTTCCTTCTTCCCATCTACACTTTCTCCCCTCCTGCCATTCTTGTCCTCTTCCTTCTTCCCATCTACACTTTCTCCCCTCCTGCCATTCTTGTCCTCTTCCTTCTTTCGATCTACACTTTCTCCTCTCCTGCCATTCTTGACCTCTTCCTTCTTCCCATCTACACTTTCTCCTCTCCTGCCATTCTTGTCCTCTTCCTTCTTCCCATCTACACTGTCTCCTCTCCTGCCATTCTTGTCCTCTTCCTTCTTCCCATCTACACTTTCTCCCCTCCTGCCATTCTTGTCCTCTTCCTTCTTCCCATCTACACTTTCTCCCCTCCTGCCATTCTTGTCCTCTTCCTTCTTCCCATCTACACTTTCTCCCCTCCTGCCATTCTTGTCCTCTTCCTTCTTTCGATCTACACTTTCTCCTCTCCTGCCATTCTTGTCCTCTTCCTTCTTCCCATCTACACTTTCTCCTCTCCTGCCATTCTTGTCCTCTTCCTTCTTCCCATCTACACTGTCTCCTCTCCTGCCATTCTTGTCCTCTTCCTTCTTCCCATCTACACTTTCTCCCCTCCTGCCATTCTTGTCCTCTTCCTTCTTCCCATCTACACTTTCTCCCCTCCTGCCATTCTTGTCCTCTTCCTTCTTCCCATCTACACTTTCTCCCCTCCTGCCATTCTTGTCCTCTTCCTTCTTTCGATCTACACTTTCTCCTCTCCTGCCATTCTTGTCCTCTTCCTTCTTCCCATCTACACTTTCTCCTCTCCTGCCATTCTTGTCCTCTTCCTTCTTCCCATCTACACTTTCTCCTCTCCTGCCATTCTTGTCCTCTTCCTTCTTCCCATCTACACTTTCTCCTCTCCTGCCATTCTTGTCCTCTTCCTTCTTCCCATCTACACTGTCTCCTCTCCTGCCATTCTTGTCCTCTTCCTTCTTCCCATCTACACTTTCTCCTCTCCTGCCATTCTTGTCCTCTTCCTTCTTCCCATCTACACTTTCTCCCCTCCTGCCATTCTTGTCCTCTTCCTTCTTCCCATCTACACTTTCTCCCCTCCTGGTATTCTTGTCCTCTTCCTTCTTCCCATCTACACTTTCTCCTCTCCTGCCATTCTTGTCCTCTTCCTTCTTCCCATCTGCACTTTCTCCCCTCCTGCCATTCTTGTCCTCTTCCTTCTTCCCATCTACACTTTCTCTCCTCCTGCCATTCTTGTCCTCTTCCTTCTTCCCATCTGCACTTTCTCCCCTCCTGCCATTCTTGTCCTCTTCCTTCTTCCCATCTACACTTTCTCCCCTCCTGCCATTCTTGTCCTCTTCCTTCTTCCCATCTACACTTTCTCCTCTCCTGCCATTCTTGTCCTCTTCCTTCTTCCCATCTGCACTTTCTCCTCTCCTGCCATTCTTGTCCTCTTCCTTCTTCCCATCTGCACTTTCTCCCCTCCTGCCATTCTTGTCCTCTTCCTTCTTCCCATCTACACTTTCTCTCCTCCTGCCATTCTTGTCCTCTTCCTTCTTCCCATCTGCACTTTCTCCTCTCCTGCCATTCTTGTCCTCTTCCTTCTTCCCATCTACACTTTCTCCCCTCCTGCCATTCTTGTCCTCTTCCTTCTTCCCATCTACACTTTCTCCCCTCCTGCCATTCTTGTCCTCTTCCTTCTTCCCATCTACACTTTCTCCCCTCCTGCCATTCTTGTCCTCTTCCTTCTTCCCATCTACACTTTCTCCCCTCCTGCCATTCTTGTCCTCTTCCTTCTTCCCACCTACACTTTCTCCTCTCCTGCCATTCTTGTCCTCTTCCTTCTTCCCACCTACACTTTCTCCTCTCCTGCCATTCTTGTCCTCTTCCTTCTTTCCCATCTACACTTTCTCCCCTCCTGCCATTCTTGTCCTCTTCCTTCTTCCCATCTGCACTTTCTCCCCTCCTGCCATTCTTGTCCTCTTCCTTCTTCCCATCTACACTTTCTCCTCTCCTGCCATTCTTGTCCTCTTCCTTCTTACCATCTACACTTTCTCCCCTCCTGCCATTCTTGTCCTCTTCCTTCTTCCCATCTACACTTTCTCCCCTCCTGCCATTCTTGTCCTCTTCTTTCTTCCCATCTACACTTTCTCCTCTCCTGCCATTCTTGTCCTCTTCCTTCTTCCCATCTACACTTTCTCCCCTCCTGCCATTCTTGTCCTCTTCCTTCTTCCCATCTACACTTTCTCCTCTCCTGCCATTCTTGTCCTCTTCCTTCTTCCCATCCGTCATGCTTCTCTTCTTCCCTCTCTTTCTTCTCTTTTTCTCACTTTCTCTCTAGATACATATATAAGCTCATTTCATGAATTAGAAATCACATTGACAAGAAGAATGATACAATGCCGGTGCGACAGGCGCGCGTATTCCGTATATAGCGTTGACAGATCTTTTAACATCTTGCTAAATTCTACATTCCAGTCCTGTACTTTGAAACATCTAAAACATCTCCTACCCGCCTAAATTTGCATAATTAATAGCGCTATAATGCATTAGAATCATAGCCGGCGATCCCGGGAGGAATGAATTGCGGTCTCACAACTACACAGACATAATTAAACAGGCAGAGACCTGGGTATATTTACAGCACAGAGAGGCTTGTCATGTATGAATAAGATGTAGAACGGCTTTCAATAACATTTCTCCATCTATTACGGCCGAGCTACTGCAATTACATTGCTTTATTTAACAAAGTGAGCAAAAAACCCACCAAGAGGCGAGCTACTAAATACGTATGTGTGATGTATAAATCGCCCTACATGAAAATTGGTTTCCCTTTATTCCCCCTCACTGCCTAACAATAAACAATAGGTCTGTGTATAATTGCCGCTGTGTTATGTATTAGACTTGTCTTGTGTATTAGAGCGAGACTTGATTAAAATATTAATAGAGAGTGACGTTTCTTTCTTTTTCTTAAAACATTGCCGCTCTCTGGTGTTTTGTATTGATTGAAAATGAGCAAATTGGTTTCATTAAATTTGTCTCAAATTTTACAAAAAATAGATTATTATTATTATTATTATTATTATTATTATTAATTCTAGAAAATTTAATTCTTTTGAGTTTGTTTTTGCAGATTTGGGGAATCAACAACATTTTGATGAACTTTAGAGGACAGAGAAAGGAGTTAAAAAAATTTATATTCACCACTCAACTGTCTTACTCACGTAGGACATCATCCGGTTTTCCGTTCCATCCGGCCTTCTCTTTCCTTCATTCCACAAAGCCTATTTTGGGGATCATAACACCGGAAAATCTGGAGCTGAGTAGACCTCTGATGTCACAACTCATGTCGTGACATCACAACATCATGACTGTCATGGGGAAAGTACAGATGGAAGAAGGGCTCCAAGACTGACTCTAAAGGCTGCTTTACACACAGCGATATCGCTAGCGATCTTGTTAGCGATGTGACACGCCCAGATCGTTGTTACGATTTGCCGAGATCGCTCATAGGTCGTTTTGTACACATGTACACATCTGGCAAACGACGCTACATCATTCAGCGATATATTGTTTGACCAAGGCGGTCGTGTGGATGTTGTTCGTCGTTGGCAGGGTGTCAAACGTAGCAATATGTCTGCTGCGTTCCAAATGACGAACAATATTTTGAAACTGAACGACATGTCAACGATGAATGATTTTCACCCCATTTGCGATCGTTCAGAGTCGCACGTAGGTGTCACATGCAACGACGTCGTTAACGATGCCGGAAGTGCATCACGGAATCCGTGACCCCGACGGCATATCATCAGATAAATCGTAACGTGTAAAGCGGCCTTAAGACTGGGGCCACTGCGCTGTCCCTTATCTCGAAGGTGGGCTCGAAAGTAGCTAGGTTCAACCCCCAGCATGACCCTGACTCTTGTCCGAGCCCTAATACTACTCCCTCCACCCTCGGAGTGGGCTGGAAGTCCAGTAACCAAAATCTTACAAATAGGCACAGACAAGGGTAAAACGGAAACTCACCTACACTGCACTTAAACACAAAGGGGGAACAGTATGTGAACTGTGAAGTAAAGCATAAAGGGGTAGGAAATAAATGCACAACTGGAGAACTCACACACCACGCGGAACTGCAACTTGTAGATCACCATAGGACAGGATAGCCACAGGAACCAAGGAAGCAAAGCTATATCCGGCACTCAGCCCCAGTATCCAGTATCAGCTGCCTGAGCTCCCAGCAGATGATCACAAGCCAACAGGTATTAATTCCCGCTGTACTGGAGAGCAGTGAAGCCAGAACCAGTGATCCCATGGCACAGAGTGGAGATGCTTGAAGAGGACATTTAGCACCAAAGGAAAGAAGAGGCTGGACAAAGTGAAGGACTAGATGGTAGGCCTTGATGGTAGAATGGGAGAGCGGCATGGTACTATTTATTCATTTCATTTTACTACACATGTTTATTATTCCCTAGGATATGGAGAAACCCTATAATGAGGGAAATACAAATAATCTCCGTGCAAATTGAATTTCCTTTTCAAATATGAGTTAACTATCGAATTCAAATTTTTTCCATATTCACTCATCACTTGTCTTGATATTTGTATTTCCACAGATGTAGTTGAGAGCTGGTGAATATGGTGGCCAAATCAACACCTTGATCATATTGTCATGTTCCTCTGAACCTATTTTTGTAGTGTTATTAATCTGCTGAAAGGGGCCGTGGCCATTAAGGAAAACTGTTGGGAGTAATTGGTCTAAACAATGTTTGGGTCAATGGTATTTGTCAAAGTAACAATGTCGAGACTCAAGGTCTCCAGAAGAACATTGTTCACATTACACTGCATCTGACAGTTTGTCTTCTTGTTCTTGAGCCATCTCTTCCTCAAGCACAGGAACATCCTTATGATGGAAAAGAAATGTGATTTATCAACCCAGGCCATCTTCCTCCATTGCTCCACCATCCAGGTATAATGCTCTTGCTTGTATTGTTGTCCCTTTTGGAGACGGGCAACTGTCAACATGGTCACTAGACTCAGACCAAATGATTCCATAGAAAAACTCCCGTGTGTATTAATGAGCGTTGCGTGTTGGCCGTTCTTCTTGAATCACTTTTAGAAGGAGCACCTCACGAGACCGTCTATTTTGGAAAAGATTTCATCCTTTTATTCATCCGTTGTCAAGTCACTCAGAGTTTTACATTTGTCCATATTACTTTCTGCTTCCATCATGTCATTTAAGAAATAGCCCAACCCTGACAGGTTTCATGGTCGGACGATAACGACTTTACCTGTCAGTGTTCTGGCCAATCAGTGTACATTCTCATATCTGTAAAAATGGAAATGCTAAGGCCCCTTTCACATTGCGTTCTGATCTCCATTCAGTTGTCCCATCGAGGCTTCAGTCTGAACCCCCCGCAAAATGGGTTTCGGATGTATGTGTTAGGACTACCTAGAATCATGGTCTCAGGATGGCTATCACGGAAAGGCTAGAGGCAAGCCGCTCACTAAGCAGGATCCTGAGAACACCGAAACCCTTTAACCCCTATACAGGGATTTGGAATTACTACAGGATCCAGGAGATCACTGCCTGTGGAAGGCTGTCATTCCAAGAAGAGTAGTTGTCAGGCTGGGTCAAACCAGAAGATACAGAAAAGGGACAAAATTGGCAGACAAGAGCGTAGTCAGGAATCAGGCTAAGGTCAAAAACTGGAGATGGCAGCAAAGTCCAAAAATAGCAGGCAGGAGAGTAGTCAACGAGCAGGCAAGGGTCAAAACACAGGAATCAATATTCAGAACAGGGCGAGAACCAGAGACAAGCAGTGAGCTACAAGACTATATCTGTTAGCAACCAGTAGACAAGAGGAAGAATAAGAAGGGTGTGCTGTCTTTCCATTGGCTGTAGCTGAAAGGTGGTAACTTCAGCTGGAAGACACACACCCCCACCGCCAGTCAGTGGTACTGCAGATCCCAGGGAAACCCAGCTCAGTGGATGGGCAGAGCCTGCACCCACCAGAGCCACTGATTCCTCCCCCTATCACCAGCATTGTACACGGAAAAAAATACGACGGCACCTGGTGACTAAAGCAGAAGTCACAGGAGTGGACTCCGGAGGGGACGTGATAGTATGCTCTGATGGAGCCATTGACTATAGTCACCATGTGTTCTGTCTTGCACCATTATTGGGAGTATACACTTTCTCAGATGTAGTAGACTGCGTCTGGGTGTCCGCCTCCAATAAGCGTATAAACCCGAAAATGGTGCACGGCAGAGCACACGGTGACTCTGTCTGCACCTTTATAGTCAATGGCCCCGTCAGAGCATACTTCCGAAATCCATTTTGCGGGGGTTTCGGATGGAAGCCCCGATGGGACCACTGAACGGAGATCAGAATGCAGAAAGCATTCTAAACATTAATTATCATTCTAAGTACCTTTGTCTTACAGCCAGAAGTTTGGACCCGGCTCCGGCATGTTCACATTATGTATTCTCTCCCGGTCTCAGCTCCATCATGTCCTCTAAAGCGGCTCATGGTGATCGAATACTAGCAACAAATATACTGGAAATTGTACAAACCTTTACTCTGCTCTTCTTATCTCAGCAAAATGCACATATTTACCACTGTAATATAGTTGGACGTACATGTCAGTCATACTTACTATTTCCAACTTGAAAAAAAAATTACATATATATGTTTCTCTTAAGATCAATATCATTCTAGGCTGGAAAGTCACCAGTTGTAAAGTATTAATGTTTAGAGGATTATAACATAGAAGGACCTCTACTCCGGTAAATTTATAGCTTATAGTAAGCAGAGAGAGAATACATCTATATTTTACAAGGTGGACATTGAGATGCGAAATTACAACTTGGACTCAAGAGCTAATTCTTGGTAAATTGGTAAATTTTTATCAAATTTGATCTACATGGTGCAAAGAAAAATTCAGAGTGGACAACGAACGGCCGTGCGGATCTTGAATCTGGAACGTGTCAATTTGTGATGGTTTTCACTCGTTCCCAATATAGGATAAAATAATCAATAAATAAAAATCTGTAACTAATCCACATGAAATCCTCACTCATTGTCACAGGGTATGTATCAATGGAAAAGGGGCTCCTAAGTTGACACTAAGGCGGGCTTTGCACGTTGCGACATCGCAAGCCGATGCTGCGATGTCGCACGCGATAGTCCCCGCCCCAGTCGCAGGTACGATGTCGTGTGATAGCTGGAGTAGCGAAAATTATCGCTACGCCAGCTTCACACGCACTCACCCGCCCTGCAACCGTCGCTCTGGCCGTCGCCCCGCCTCCTTCCTAAGGGGGCGGGTCGTGCGGCATCATAGCGACGTTACACGGCAGGCGACCAATAGCAGCGGAGGGGCGGAGATGAGCAGGATGTAAACATCCCGCCCACCTCCTTCCTTCCGCATATCCTACGGAAGCAGCGTTGACGCCGGTAGGAGATGTTCCTCGCTCCTGCGACTTCACACACAGCGATGTGTGCTGCCGCAGGAGCGAGGAACAACATCGGACCGTCGCGTCAACGTAATTATGGATTACGCCGACGCTGCAGCGATGATACGATTACGACGATTTTACGCTCGTAAATCGTATCATCTAGGCTTTACACACTACGATGTCGCATGCGATGCCGGATGTGCGTCACTTTCAATTTGACCCCACCGACATCGCACCTGCAATGTCGTAGTGTGCAAAGCCGCCCTAAGTCTAAGGGGTACTTTGCACGTTGCGACATCGCTACTGCGATATCGTCAGGGTCAAATCGAAAGTGACGTATATCTGGCGCCGGTAACGACGTCGTAACGTGTAAAGCCTAGGAGAGAAGATGAACGAGCGTGAAACAGTCAAAAATCGGTGATCTGTGTCACGTCGGTCATTTTCATAATGTCGGTGCATCCGCAGGTACGATGTTGTTTGTCGTTCCTGCAGCTCCACACATCGCTGTGTGTGAAGCCGCAGGAGCAACAAACATCTCCTTACCTGCACCCGCCGTCCACCGGCAATGCGGAAGGGAGAAGGTGGGCGGGATGTTTACGTCCCGCTCATCTCCGCCCCTCCGCTTCTATTTTCCGGCCGATTAGTGACATCGCGGTGACATCGCGGTGACGCCGAACACTCCGCCTCCTTGAAGGAGGGATTCTTCGGCAGTCACAGCGACGTCGCCGACCAGGTAAGTGCGTGTGAAGCTGCCGTAGCGATAATGTTCGCTACGGCAGCTATCACAAGATATCGCATGTGCGACAGGGGCGGGTACTATCGCGCTCGGCATCACTATCATCAGCTAGCGATGTCGCAGCGTGCAAAGTACCCCTAAGGCCCTTACGCTGTCCCTTATCTCAAAGATAGGCTTGATGGTAGCCAGGTTCAAACCCCCAGCATGACCCTGTCTCATGTCCAAGCCCTGATACTACTCCTCCCCCACTCAGAAGCCCTGTAACGAAACCCCCACAGACGGTCACAGACTAGGGTAAAGGAAAACTCATGCACACTGCACACAAACACTAAGGAGGGACAGCATGTGAACTGGTGAGTAACACAAAATGGGTAGGAAATAAATGCACAACTGGAGAACGCAAACACCACGCAGAACCACAACTTGTAGATCACCATAGAACTAGATAATCACAGGACCTGAGGTATTAGAAGCTCTATCCGGCACTCAGCCCCAGAAACCAAAACCTTATAAAGGGTGAAGGTGGCTGAGGATGGTCATCAGCAGACTGAGCTTCTCTAGCAAATGATACAAGCCAGCAGGAATTAACTCATGTAGTACTGGGGGGCAGTGAAGCCAGAACCAGCCGACGCCCATGACAGGCTGTGCAACTCAGGGAACCCAGGCTGTTTGTTGGACTTTGCAGTGTGAACAGAGTATGACGCCGCCATGACACCCAGTGAGTGCAACGCCAAACACCACATGACACTCGTCCATGCAAAAAACAAATGTTTAGTACGGTTCATTGTAGAGTTCCATGGGCCATCCGTGTGTCAGTGTGTGTGTCATCAGTCAGTGTGCTGTCCATGTGCTAGACGTGTAAAAATCCAGATAGCACAAACTTGTATACTTACCTGTCTCTGACCTGCATCAATCAGCATCAGCATAAGCATCAGCATCAGACTGCATCAACATTAGTGTAATCATCAGTCAGCATCAGCAACAGTATCAGCATCAGACTTCATCATCAAAATTCACGTCACCATCAGTCAGTATTAGACTCAGTCAGCATCAGCATAACTGTCAGCATCAGCATTAGTGTAAGCATCAGTATAAGGGGTACTTTGCACGTTGCGACATCACTACTGCGATATCATCGGGATTAAATCGAAAATGACGCACATCCGGCGCCAGTAATGACGTTGCAACGTGCAAAGCCTAGATGCACCGATAAACGATCGCAAAAGCGTTGTAAATCGGTGATCTGTGTAGCATCGGACATTTTCATAATGTCGCACCAATAGGAGATATGATGTTGTTCCTTGTTCTTGCAGGTCCACGCATCGCTGTGTATAAAGCCGCAGAAGCGAGGAACATCTCCTTACCTGCCTCCACCGCCAATGCGTAAGGAAGGAGGTGGGTAGGATGTTTACGTCCCGCTCATCTCCGCCCCTCTGCTTCTATTGGCCGCCTGCCGTGTGACGTCGCTGTGACGCCACACGACCCGTCCCCTTAGGAAGGAGGCAGTTCGCCGGCCAGAGCGACGTTGCAGGGCAGGTAAGTGCATGTGAAGCTGCCGTAGCGATAATGTTCGCTACGGCAGCTATCACAAGATATCGCATCTGCGACGGGGGAGGGGACTATCGCGCTCGGCATTGCTAGCATCAGCTAGAGATGTCGCAGCGTGCAATGTACCCCTAAGAGTCAGCATCAGATTGCCTCAGCATTAGCATCAGCATCGGTCAGCATTATGACAGCGTAATGACAGACACAGGGGTCATCGGTTGACCTTTGTTTATCATGACAACCCATCAGCTACCCTCAATTACATCATGGGCACACTGATGGAAGTGGAGATTGATATGCTCCCCGTTGCTGCTTATTAAATCCAGGCCGTCAGAGATTCACACAGGGATTTAACAGCCGTGGGCAGATATTCTGTCTACCCGCACCTGTTAGAGGCACATGATGGCCGATTAAATCAGCCATCATGTGCAGACAAAGATGCAAGCTCGGAGTGCAAGCTGACATCAAAGAAGGGGACCAAACGTAAGAAGTAAAATAACGGCATATGTCATGAAGCTGTTTAAAGGAATCCCACAAGAAATGAGTTGTCTCCTATCTATAGTAAAGTGATAACTGGAGATGAGGAGCTCTGCCAAAACTGAATTCTTCAGATTTGCTCAATTTTGTCTGGGAAATTTGATTTGCATTGAAGTTCTTTGACTCAAATTGAATCGCTAAAACAAAAAAAGTTTATTTTACTCGATGGTCTTTCCAAATCCTGGAACATAATAAATGGAGAGGTTAAAAAATTAAAACCTATTATACTCAATGCTCCATTAACCTGTCATGGCGATGTGGCTCCCCTCCAATCACTGGGACCCCCATTGATTATCATAATGGGATAATTTTATCCCTTTGAGAATGATGCTTGTGTGCGACCGCTGATGCATTCATTTTGTATGGGACTATAGAAGAGCTACAGTATGTTCAGTTTTCTCATACAGTCTCATAGGGAAATGAATAAATCGGTGGTCGAGCAGGCACATTGCCTCTCTTCTCTAACCAATACAATTGCCTCATTCTGGTTATCTGTGATGGGACTTCCACAGATCAAAAATATATGATCTAACTAGTGGACAGGTGATAACTTGTTCCAACTGGAACACTCCTTGAAATTCTCCTTTCTCTAGCATGAAAGAGGTTGTCCACTTCTTTTACATGATGGCCTACCCTTAGGGGTACTTTGCACACTACGACATCGCAGGTGCGATGTCGGTGGGGTCAAATTGATAGTGACGTACATCCGCCGTCGCTGTCGACATCGGAGTATGTGAATCCTTTTTACTACGATTAACGAGTGCAAAAGCTATGATCAGTGTAGCATCGGTCATTTCCATAATTTCGGAAGGACCGATGTTACGATGTTGTTCCTCGTTCCTGCGGCAGCACACATCGCTGTGTATGAGGAACATCTCCCTACCTGCGTCCCGGCTGCAATGAGGAAGGAAGGAGGTGGGCGGGATGTTTACGTCCCACTCATCTCCGCCCCACTGCTTCTATTGGCCGCCTGCCGTGTGACGTCGCTGTGACGCCACATGACCCGCCGCCTTAGGAAGGAGGTGGGTCGCCAGCCAGAGCGACGTCGCAGGGCAGGTGAGTGCATGTGAAGCTGCCGTAGCGATAATTTTCGCTTTGGCAGCTATCACAAGATATTGCAGCTGTAACGGGGGCAGGGACTATCGCGCTCGGCATCGCTACCATCGGCTTGCAATGTCATAGTGTGCAAAGTACCCCTTAGGATCAATGTCAGATCAGCGAGGATGTAACAAACAGCACCCTATTTTAGTGGCCTTATCACCACAAACATAGATCGGATATAGAATACTGATATTTGAAGGAGTTGTCCACTTCTTTTACATGATGGCCTATCTTTATGAAAGGCCATCAATGTCTGATCAGCCGCAGTCTGACAGACGGTACCCTTGCCAATCAGCTGTTCCCGGCATGGGCAGTTGCAGTCTGTGGCCATAAATGCTTAATTCTGGAGCTGCTCTGTCTTCTCTTAGTGGCCGCGGCCTGGTACTGCACATCCGCCTCCTGTTGTGCAGTACCCGGTTGTGGCCAATATCAGAAGGCAGGCAGCTCCGAAAATGAGCATTTCCGGCCTCCTGCTGCTGCCACCGACAACAAAAACAGCTGATCGATATGGGTTCCGGGTGTTGGACCCCGGCCAATCATACATTGATGACCTATCTTAAGAATAGGCCATCATGTAAAAGAAGTGGACAACCCCTTAAAATATAAGCATCCTACCTATACAAGTTTGTGGTGATAAGGCCACTTAAATAGGGGTCAAGCTACAATAGCAGACACAGCCTGCGGACAATTATGGTGCTGTTTTCACCTGTAGTCATCGACAATCCGTTACTTTGTAAAGACCTCAGCCAATACTCACTTCCCTTATAAAGGTTGGTTTTCTCTTAAAGTGTTATTGTTCTCAATAATTCAGAGTTTATTTGTATCATCTATTTTGTTTTCATTTTATATAGTATTCTTCCTAAATCTAATTCAAAGCCAATATTCCAAGTTCAGAATTAAAGAAAAAAAATCAATTTGTCAATGATAATAATTACCCACTGGGCTTTTGTTAATATTTTTTAATCAGATGTTATTAGCTTTTATTGTTGCAGGCAATGGCTGTAGATAAAATACATATTTATAGAGGATTTTTGTGCCGGGTAGTAGAAGCATTTAATTATATGTGTTATTGTCTTGCTGGTACAATGTGTTCACACCGCTGATGTACTAAACTCTTCAAAATTTATTGCAAAATAAACAGGTCTATTAAAAATAAGCAAAGTCGTAGAAGTCAATGAGTGTACAACCGGCTAAAGCATCAGTTACCTCGAAAAATGCACTTAATGGATAATGTGCCTTTTGGGTATATTCACATTTGCCAGATTTGTTGCAAAAATGATGGTGACTGTCCCATTCATTTGAATGCAATGTGCATAAATACATTTACCGTTTATTCTCGCCCCTCGGCTTATACTCGAGTGAGGTTCCCACAAAAAATATTGTCACCTGTCATCCGTTCCCATGGTGTCCTCTTACCTGCTTCTTGAGGACTGCAGGCGCATAAACCACTCAATGATTGTGGCCGGTGCAGGGGGCTGCCGCTGCTGTCATCACTTTACTTCAGTTGAATACTTTGCAGTGGCTCCGTCTGCCATCAGCGCTTTACTTCAGTTGATTGCTTTGCGGCACCGCAAAATATTCAACTGAAGTAAAGTGATGACATCAGAAGCGGCCCAATGCACCGCGCCGCGGTCTATGTGTCTGCAGTCCGCAAGAAGCAGGTAAGAGGACACCGCAGGAACGGAGAACAGGTGAGAATATTATTTTTTGTGTATGTGAACAATGGCATAATAGCTGACAAGAATGGGACTGGAATGAGGACATTACTAAAGTATGGGCACATTACTACATGATAGGGCACAAGGATGGGCACATTACTATAGGATGGGAACAAGAATAGGGCACATTACTACAGGGGACATGGATGGGGTACATTACTATGGGGTACAAGGATGGACACATTACTACAGGGGACATGGATGGGGCACATTACTATGGGGCACAAGGATGGACACATTACTACAGGAAACATGGAAGAGGCACATTACTATGGGGCACATTACTACAGGATAGGGCACAAGAATGGGGCACATTACTACAGGGCAAAAGGATGGTGCACATTATTACAGGGCACAAGGATGGGGCGCATTATTACAGGGCACAAGGATGGGGCACATTATTACAGGGCACAAGGATGGTGCACATTATTACAGGGGACAAGGATGGGGCACATTATTACAGGGGACAAGGATGGTGCACATTATTACAGGGCACAAGGATGGTGCACATTATTACAGGGCACAAGGATGGGGCACATTATTACAGGGCACAAGGATGGTGCACATTATTACAGGGGACAAGGATGGGGCACATTATTACAGGGGACAAGGATGGTGCACATTATTACAGGGGACAAGGATGGGGCACATTATTACAGGGGACAAGGATGGGGCACATTATTACAGGGCACAAGGATGGGGCGCATTATTACAGGGCACAAGGATGGGGCACATTATTACAGGGCACAAGAATGGGGCACATTATTACAGGGCACAAGAATGGGGCACATTATTACAGGGCACAAGGATGGGGCACATTATTACAGGGCACAAGGATGGTGCACATTTTTACAGGGCACAAGGATGGGGCACATTATTACAGGGCACAAGGATGGTGCACATTATTACAGGGCACAAGGATGGGGCGCATTATTACAGGGCACAAGGATGGGGTGCATTATTACAGGGCACAAGGATGGTGCACATTTTTACAGGGCACAAGGATGGGGCGCATTATTACAGGGCACAAGTATGGTGCACATTAGTACAGGAGACAAAGATGGGGCACATTACTACAGGGCACAAGGATGGGGCACATTAGTACAGGAGACAAAGATGGGGCTCATTACTACAGAATGAGGCACAAGGATGTGCACATAATCACAAGAGACAAGGATGGGGCACATTACTACAGGGCACAAGGATGGGGCACATTACTACAGGGCACAAGGATGGGGCACATTATTACAGGGCACAAGGATGGGGCACATTACTACAGGGCACAAGGATGGGGCACATTACTACAGGGCACAAGGATGGGGCACATTACTACAGAATGAGGCACAAGGATGTGCACATAATCACAGGAGACAAGGATGGGGCACATTAGTACAGGAGAAAAAGATGGGGCTCATTACTACAGAATGAGGCACAAGGATGGTGCACATAATCACAAGAGACAAGGATGGAGCACATTACTACAAGGGGAGGACAATGGGCACATTACATTTTATTGGTATTTATTTTTGAAATTACCAGTAGCTGCTGAATTTCCCATCAAAGGTTTATACTAGAGTCAATACATTTTCCCAGTTTGTTTGTGGTAAAATTAGGGGCCTTGAAGGAGGGATTGTTCAGCAGTCACAGCGACGACGACGACCAGGTAAGTGCATGTGACGCTGCCGTAGCGATAATGTTCGCTGCGGCAGCGATCACACAAAATCGCACACACGACGGGGGCGGGTGCTAACACGCTCGATATTGCTAACAATTGCTAGTGATGTCGTAGCGTGTAAAGCCCGCTTAACAATGATGGGCATTTGAACAACCATTGTCATTTTTATTTTGTATCGGCCACACATCCTTTGTTCCACCACTTCCACGTGTGGACTGCTTTTTGCAGGAATGGACGGTTAGTTCCAGATTTCTCCCATTTGTAAAAGTATCCACACATAAATGAAGGGGAGAAAAAAGGCTGACTTGTATCCTACTATTATCTTCCCAATATCATTGGTGCCATAGACACCAGCCTTCAGTCTACTACTGGCGGGCACTGACAGAAAAGGACCGCTGTGCAAACACAATTATTGTCCCTTTTCAGTCCAAAAATTCATCAAAATGCACAATTACACCTGCGCTGAGATAATCTTATATATGTGTCCCATTACTGTGTAATGGCTGTGTCTGACCCTACAAGGACAAGGTCTGATCAAACCACATCATCTCGGCCAGGGAGGAGGTAAAAAAGTATACAGACATTACAGCTCTGGATCACAAATAACTCTTTCTTTCAGGTAAAACATTACTTAAAAACAGGCAGGAAAATGTTTTACCTCACAGAAAGAATCATCAATGATCCTGTGCTGTAATGTTTGTATACTTTTTTACTTCCTCCCCGACCCAAGAGATGTGGTATGATCAGACCATGTCCCTGTATGGTCAGACACGACCATTACACAGTACGCAGCAGGAACACATATATAAGATTATCTTAGTACAGGAACATTGTTTTTAATCACATCCAATTGTCAAACTAATTTTTAATTTCCAAGATCTATTGCTTAAAATTAACTCTGTTTTTGGGACAACCCCTTTAAGAATGATCCCAAACTTAAAAAGACTTATCACCTAATAAACCACTACCATTCATTTGCTGTGTGACTGGTGTTCTTCCTAAGTCTTCTGAAGTCTTCTTTTGGTAGGGGGCATCAGATGACAACTGCCGTAACTCAGAAGCCATTGATTGACTGCAGCGGTCACCTGAAGCCACTCTTTGAAATAGAAAAGCCGGAAACTGGTAATAAGAGACACCAGCATCAGTACCGAGAAACAGTATGTGAGTATGTGTGGTTTTTTATGTTATGACCATGATTGGACTATTAAAAATATGAAAAATTAGAAGACAAGCTCTCTAAGTTACTTCTATAGATAGCAATGACAACAATGTACATCTCCTGTTGCTGTTTAAAGAAATAGTCAAAGCAAAAAATAATTCAGTAGGGTAGGTGTCATGGTGACTGGGACAGAGTGGGGATGGGGCTCCAAGATTGGCCCTCAGACTAGGGGACCCTTATCTCAGAGTTACCTTTGATTGTGAGGATGTCTGAGCCACCAGCCTTACCCTGATCCTCACCAGCCCCGATCTAATACCCCCTCCCGCCCTACTCTGGGGAGAGGCGAGACAGAAGAGTGTTAACACCAACAGGGATAGACAAACAGGGCTAACCAAAGCTCTATCGCACAGCACACTCAGAGTTATCAGACAACAAATGACGAGGAAAACAAAGAGCAAGGAGGAAATAACCAGACAACAGAAGGAATTCCACAGCACACCAAGCAACATCACCAGTTACTGGAACACAACAGCACATGGACCGGTTTAGCAAAAAGCTATAGTTGGCATGGGAAGACAAATTCCTCTATCTTAAAGAGGGTTCTGAGACTAGCCCTCTGACTCGGGGGCCCCTGACTATCCCTTATCTCAGTGTTACCTCTGATGGTGAGAATGTCAGCCTCCAGCCTGACCCTGCTCCTGACCAGCCCTGATCTAATACCCCCTCTCTCCCTACTCTGGGGAGAGGCGAGACAGGACCAGTTTAGCACAAAGCTATAGTCGGCATATGAAGACAAATTACTCCATCTTAAAGAGGCTGGGAGTAATTGTGATAGGTCTCCTGCAACATGTGATCCAAAAGGTAACCAGCAGGCTAGCAGAAATTAACTTCTGCTGTTCAGATCACTAATGAACCCACAGCTGGTCGACGGTAGAGTGATGAATGTCAGAGTCTGTAGTCTGAACAGCGTCTGATACAGCCATTACACTCAGCAAGTTTAGAGCCAAACTCCTTGTGACAGTAGGGTCACTGGGCTTTGGTTGGCAAAGAATTTAACTCCTTGGAGCCACAACTAGACGTAGCACCATGTATCAGTTTTGTCTGTGGTGTTCCTTTAAGGCGGGCTTTGCACACTACGACATCGCAGGTGCGATGTTGGTGGGGTCAAATCGAAAGTGACGCACATCTGGCGTCGCAGTCGATATCGCAGTGTGCAAATCCTTTTTGATACGATTAACGAGCGCAAAAGCGTCGTTATCATATCATCAGTGTAGCGTCCGACATTCCCATAATGCCGGTGCAGCGACAGGTACGATGTAGTTCCTCGTTCCTGCGGCAGGACACATCGCTGTGTATGAAGCCGCAGGAGCGAGGAACTTCTCCTTACCTGCGTCCCGGCTGCAATGCGGAAGGAAGGAGGTGGGCGGGATGTTTACATCCTGCTCATCTCCGCCCCTCCGCTGCTATTGGCCGCCTGCCGTGTGACATCGCTGTGACGCCGCACGACACGCCCCCTTAGGAACGAGGTGGGTCGCCGGCCAGAGCGACGTCGCAGGGCAGGTGAGTGCATGTGAAGCTGCCGTAGTGATAATGTTCGCTACGCCAGCAATCACAAGATATCGCAGCTGCGACGGGGGCGGGGACTATCGCGCTCGACATCGCAGCATCGGCTTGCGATGTCGCAGCGTGCAAAGTACCCCTAAGAGTTAAAGGAATAGATCATTAGTCACTCAGTGCGCTCTACATATGTTAAGATGTTACAATGTGTCTAAAAATCGCAGGATAATCGGCTCTGTACACACCGCCAACTCTGCTGCCGCTATCACCATTATTGACAGTAGTCAGAGGCATCTGTTTTCATAATCATAAACTGATTGAAAGACACAAGAGGACATCTCACATGGGGAATATAAAAAGTCAAAAAGGTCAGCCATAATAAAGCATGCTGTAAATTAGTAATTGGAATCAATGCATTAATTTCTGCCATTTGCATATAAATAGATTAATAGCGAAATCATTTTTACATTCTTTAAAGCTTTCAAAAAGGTCATGAAGTCAGTACTTTTAGTACATAATTTAGCATTAAATATGTTGCGCATTAATTTTTAAGAACATCATTTCGTATGCAGTTTGTTGCTGAATAATTGACGGGTTTAAATAGACAAATGTGATGAAAAGTAATACGTGGCCTGCTGTAAAAAGAAAGGAATAAATCAAATTAATCAACTTGCACTTCTAATTTAGTAAAAAAGAAAAAAAAAGGGGGGGGACTAATAGATTTTGCTGTTTGGAGACCATGGGGTAGATGTATCAAAGCGGACGGAGTGGAAAAAGTGGTGGGGTGGCCCATAGACATTTGATCTATTGCTTCTTTCATTTTCAAAACGGCTTCCGAAAGTAGAAATTAGTCCTAACGGTAATTGATTTTCCGGGAGTTATGGCAGCACCACAGGAGGAGGATGTCCTTCAGGTCAAGAACATAGAGAGGTTAAACCTCCCACCTCCCGCTACCAGCCTCCAGTGATTTCCCACTTACTACACCAGGATGGATACTATATATTGGACACAAAGTATTTATGGTTGGATACAATATATATGGATACAATGTTTCTATTTTGCTTACTTATATTGTGTCACATATTCTAAAGCACTTTACAAACATCATCATCATCCTCACTGTCGCCACTGGGGCTCACAGTCTAGATTTCCGACCAATATGTCTCTGAAGTGTGAGAAGAAACCGGTGAACCTAGAGGAAAGCCACACAAAACACGGGGAGAACATACAAAGTATCGGCAGATGTTGCTCTTGGTCAACTAGAACCCGGGACTCCAGCGTGGCAAAGCAACAGTGATAACCACTGACCACCATGTGGCCCGATTTACTATATATCTTAATATCATATAGCAGATCTCACGCTAGGTGTGGGGAACTACCAAGCGGAAGAGAAACCCTGTGTCAAGGGAAGGGGGAGATGGTGACCCCGAAACAAGCCTACTGCTGGGCCCTGGGTTCCCTCACTGCCCTAGATAGGTTCCGCACCTATACGCCAAGCCAGATACTTGGCTCTAGGCTGACCCTGATCTGGGCCTTAGGTTGGGAGTCAATGGGATGAGATCTTCGTAAACTCTTCTAGATGCTAAAGGACACACAGGGATCACAAACAAGGGAAAATAACAAACAACTTATCTCAAAGTAAGTACAAAATAAGCAACAAAGTACTCCAGATGATTGCAAGTCGACTGCTTGCACTCAGGATTTCTAGGAAGTTAAAACAATCACCATCAAAGAGTAATAGGAAGTAAAGGTATATAAAGCCCCCAGGCAAGTGCTGATGAAAAGCAGCTAAAAGGCTGAGGAACTCTGCAGGGTCCTAAAGGGAAAGAGATGAAAACCAAGCAGAAATAATAGAAGGTCTGGAAGTAGTTTGTGTAGCGAAATGCTGTGACCTTCTAAAGCCGGACACCACAGAACTGTCTGTCACCCATGACAATAGAATTGTAAACTGGGAGGGAAAACACAAGTTCTGTCATGACAATCTTCTGACTAATTCCTACTTTCCAGGAATTCCCTCATGACAGCACCACTGGAGCACTGCCAAATAAGTAGCCTCGGGAGGAAGAAACAGTGTCCCCTGTTTAATGTTTATAGAAGATGGGATTATTTGACATAGTGGCTACTTTGCAAATTTGGTGAACTGTAGCGTCCACTCTTTATGCCCATAAAGTAAAAATACTCATGTGGAAGGGGCTCTGAAATTTAAGGCTTGAGTTATCCTATGGATCCAGCAGGTATAATCCTGCTGGATGGTAGAAGTTATCCATCTTGTATAAATACTATCGGACACTTTTTTCCCCATTTTCGTTGATGAACATTGAATGAACCAGTTGGGGCTCAAATGCCAAGAGCCAATAGATTCTACATACAGTTAGGTCCAGAAATCTTTGGACAGTGACACAATTTTGGCGAGTTGGGCTCTGCATGCCACCACATTGGATTTGAAATGAAACCTCTACAACAGAATTCAAGTGCAGATTGTAACGTTTAATTTGAAGGTTTGAACAAAAATATCTGATAGAAATTGTAGGAATTGTACACATTTCTTTACAAACACTCCACATTTTAGGAGGTCAAAAGTAATTGGACAAATAAACCAAACCCAAACAAAATATGTTTATTTTCAATATTTTGTTGCGAATCCTTTGGAGGCAATCACTGCCTTAAGTCTGGAACCCATGGACATCACCAAACGCTGGGTTTCCTCCTTCTTAATGCTTTGCCAGGCCTTTACAGCCGCAGCCTTCAGGTCTTGCTTGTTTGTGGGTCTTTCCGTCTTAAGTCTGGATTTGAGCAAGTGAAATGCATGCTCAATTGGGTTAAGATCTGGTGATTGACTTGGCCATTGCAGAATGTTCCACTTTTTTGCACTCATGAACTCCTGGGTAGCTTTGGCTGTATGCTTGGGGTCATTGTCAATCTGTACTATGAAGCGCCGTCCGATCAACTTTGCGGCATTTGGCTGAATCTGGGCTGAAAGTATATCCCGGTACACTTCAGAATTCATCCGGCTACTCTTGTCTGCTGTTATGTCATCAATAAACACAAGTGACCCAGTGCCATTGAAAGCCATGCATGCCCATGCAATCACGTTGCCTCCACCATGTTTTACAGAGGATGTGGTGTGCCTTGGATCATGTGCCGTTCCCTTTCTTCTCCAAACTTTTTTCTTCCCATCATTCTGGTACAGGTTGATCTTTGTCTCATCTGTTCATAGAATACTTTTCCAGAACTGAGCTGGCTTCATGAGGTGTTTTTCAGCAAATTTAACTCTGGCCTGTCTATTTTTGGAATTGATGAATGGTTTGCATCTAGATGTGAACCCTTTGTATTTACTTTCATGGAGTCTTCTCTTTACTGTTGACTTAGAGACAGATACACCTACTTCACTGAGAGTGTTCTGGACTTCAGTTGATGTTGTGAACGGGTTCTTCTTCACCAAAGAAAGTATGCGGCGATCATCCACCACTGTTGTCATCCGTGGACGCCCAGGCCTTTTTGAGTTCCTAAGCTCACCAGTCAATTGCTTTTTTCTCAGAATGTACCCGACTGTGGATTTTGCTACTCCAAGCATGTCTGCTATCTCTCTGATGGATTTTTTCTTTTTTTTCAGCCTCAGGATGTTCTGCTTCACCTCAATTGAGAGTTCCTTAGACCGCATGTTGTCTGGTCACAGCAACAGCTTCTAAATGCAAAACCACACACCTGTAATCAACCCCAGACCTTTTAACTACTTCATTGATTACAGGTTAACGAGGGAGACGCCTTCAGAGTTAATTGCAGCCCTTAGAGTCCCTTGTCCAATTACTTTTGGTCCCTTGAAAAAGAGGAGGCTATGCATTACAGAGCTATGATTCCTAAACCCTTTCTCCGATTTGGATGTGAAAACTCTCATATTGCAGCTGGGAGTGTGCACTTTCAGCCCATATTATATATATAATTGTATTTCTGAACATGTTTTTGTAAACAGCTAAAATAACAAAACTTGTGTCACTGTCCAAATATTTCTGGACCTAACTGTAGTAGAGAACAGCCTCTTACAATGTGCATCCGTGGAATAGAAACGCTCAACCTTCTGATTTATTTGTTGCTTTATTTTGACAAGAAGATGTGCGCACAATCTCTTGACTTCTATAAAAAGCAGTAGGCACTTTTCGAAGGAATGACAAATCCAGTTTCAGAATAACTCTGAAGTCCAGTGTTCTGAGACAGTCCTTTGACGGACAGTACCCGGATGTCTCCAATTCCTCTTGCTCAGGTTATTCCAACAAGGAAAAATTGTTTTGAGAGTCTTTAACTCCAACACAACCAATGAGAAGGATTCGAAAGAAGCTTCGTATAGGCGATGTAGAACAAGATTGAGGTCTCAAAGAAGTACCCATTTCCTTAAATTAGATCTAAACCTTGTCTTAGATTTGACGAATTTCTAACCAAGACCCAGTGCGCTTCGGAGCAGCACTTGTAGGCTCTATGACAAAGAGCTTCCAAGCATTGTGCTCCTGGCTTAGGAAACTGGCCATCGCTGAGAGATTACACAGATGGCCATTATTCTAGGCAACGAGTTGTACACAATACAATATATTTTTGAGACCGGAATGGATTTTGAATAAGAGGTAAATTGCTTTAAGTAGCACTGTGCAATTTTTTCTAATTAAACTGAATAATACTTAATCAGTGGGAGCAATTTGCCCCTTAAAATTGTCTAAATTCAGATGATTTTTTTTTTACTAATGCTTTTCAAGGAACATTTCAGAATAAATTATGTACATGAGGAATAAAACTATTCCTGTCTTTTATTCAATTTCTATACAGATCTATCTCTAATTTCATTTGACTCTGAGCTAGTGGATGGAGACAAGCTGCTGTGAGGTCTCTCATACATACAGGGCTGGTTTTGTACAAAGTGGGTACCTTGGAAAAAGATTAAAGTCAGGCCCTAAATACTCACATATTGCACAATCACACCACTTCTCTCCACACATCACATCACTCCTCCATACAGATCTTCTCCAGATCTTTCAGGTCACTCCTCCTTACAGATCTTCTCCAGATTTTTCTGGTCACTCCTCCATTCAGATCTTCTCCAGATCTTTAAGGTCACTCCTCTATCCAGATCTTCTCCAGGTTTTTCAGGTCACTCCTAATTACAGATCTTCTTCAGATCTTTCACATAACGCCTACATACAAATCTTCTCCAGATCTTTCAGGTCACGTGTCCATACAGATCTTCTCTAGATCTTTCAGGTCACGCCTTCATACAAATCTTCTCCGGGTCTTTCAGGTCACTCCTCCATACAGATTTACTCCAGGTCTCTCAGGTCACGCCTCCATACAGATCTTCTCCAGATCTTTCAGGTCACTCCTCCATACAGATTTTCTCCAGGTCTTTCAGTCACTGCTCCCTACGGATCTTCTTCATATCTTTCAGGTCCTGCCTCTATACAGATCTTCTCCAGATCTTTCAGGTTCCAGGGCTGTAACTGGGCAACATTGAGTTTCAGCTCCCTCCAAAGATTTTCTATTGGGTTCTATTGGGTTCAGGTCTGGAGACTGGCTAGGCCACTCTAGGACTTGAAATTCTTCTTACAGAATGACTCCTTAGTTGCCCAGACTGTGTGTTTTGAGTCATTGTCAGCCATGACCCATCTTCAATGCTCTTAAGGCTGCTTAAGCTAAAGCAATGTCGTTGGGGTCACAGAGTTCGTGATGCACATCCGGCCTCGTTAGCGATGTCGTTGCGTGTGACACCTACGTGCGATCGAAAAAGGTCGCAAAATCGAGCAAAATCGTTAATCGTTGACATGCTCCCCTATTCTCAATTATCGTTGCTGCTGCAGGTACGATGTTGTTCGTCGTTACTGCGGCAGCAGACATTGCTATGTGTGACATCGCAGGAACGAGGAACCTCACCTTACCTGTGGCCACCGGCAATGAGGAAGGAAGCAGGTGGGCGGGATGTTCGTTCCGCTCATTTCTGCCCCTCCGCTTCTATTGGGCGGCCGCTTAGTGACGTTGCTGTGACGCTGCACGAACCACCCCCTTAGAAAGGAGGCGGTTCGCCGGTCACAGCGACGTCGCTAGGCAGGTAAGTAGTGTGATGGGTCTAAGCGATGTTGTGCGCCACTGCGCCACGGTCAGCGATTTGCCCGTGACACACAACCGATGGGGGCGGGTACGCACACTAGCGATCTAGCGAGATCGCAACATGTAAAGCGGCCTTTATTGAGGGAAGGAGGTTGTTGGCCAAAATCTCACGATACATGACCCCATCCATCCTCCCTTCAATACGCTGCAGTTGTCCTGTCCCCTTTGCTGAAAATCACCCCCAGTTTGATGTTTCTATCCCCATGTGTCACAGTTGGGATGGCTCTTGAGATTGTACTTATCCTTCTTCTTCCTCCAAACATGGCGAGTGGAGTTTACCTTACAAAGATAAGGCAAGAATGCAGAGATAGACAAGGACTCAAACTGAGGCAGCATTAAACACATGCACAAGGACAGCAACAGCAGCGGTGGCTAAATCCCTGGCCGCATACCACAGGTGGCGTCATGACAGTCATCCTACCACTACCCCCATCATCTTCCCTCCTTATTGGTGTACACCTCAGGGCACGAAGCTGGGCAGGCAACCTCAACATCCCAGATCATCACACCAGCCCAGTGACGAGTAACGCAGGTACGAGACGCCCCATGCCTGACAACCCCCTGTCCCTTGGGTGCTATACGTACTCACTTTTTTTACATAGTTTATACACAGGATATACATTTTTCCAGATTTTAGAAATGTATGAAAAAATGGGTCATTCACACAAAATGTAACCTGTAAGTGCCCTTCTAAAAAGTTGAGATGAGATGAATTGGGTTACATTTCTGCAGAATGAGAAAGGTTGTTGAAATATATACAGTGCTGGCCAAAAGTATCGGCACCCCTGCAATTCTGTTAGATAATACTCAGTTTCTTCTTGAAAATGATTGCAATCACAAATTCTTTGGTATTATTAACTTTATTTTGCTTGCAATGGAAAAACACAAAAGAGAATGAAACAAAAATCAAATCATTGATCATGTCACAGAAAACTCCAAAAATGGGCCAGACAAAAGTATTGGCACCCTTAGCCTAATACTTGGTTGCACAACCTTTAGCCAAAATAACTGCAAACAACCACTTCCGACCATTCTTCTTCGGCAAACTGCTCCAGGTCCCTGAGATTTGAAGGGTGCCTTCTCCAAACTGCCATTGTGAGATCTCTCCACAGGTTTTCTATGGGGTTCAGGTCAGGACTCATTGCTGGCCACTTTAGTAGTCTCCAGTGCTTTCTCTCAAACCATTTTGTAATGCTTTTTGTAGTGTGTTTTGTGTCATTGTCCTGCTGGAAGACCAATGATCTCTGAGGGAGACCCAGCTTTCTCACACTGGGCCCTACATTATGCTGCAAAATTTGTTGGTAGTCATCAGACTTCATAATGCCATGCACACGGTCAAGCAGTCCAGTGCCAGAGGCAGCAAAGCAACCCCAAAACATCAGGGAACCTCCGCCATGTTTGACTGTAGGGACCGTCTTCTTTGAATGCCTCTTTTTTTTTTTCCTGTAAACTCTATGTTGATGGCTTTTCCCAAAAAGCTGTACTTTTGTCTCATCTGACCAGAGAACATTCTTCCAAAACGTTTTAGGCTTTCTCAGGTATGTTTTGGCAAACTCCAGCCTGGCTTTTTTATGTCTCGGGGTAAGAAGTGGGGTCTTCCTGGGTATCCCACCATACAGTCCCTTTTCATTCAGACGCCGACGGATAGTACGGGTTTACACTGTTGTACCCTCGGACTGCAGGGCAGCTTGAACTTGTTTGGATGTTAGTCGAGGTTCTTTATCCACCATCCGCACAATCTTGCGTTGAAATCTCTCGACAATTTTTCTTTTCCTTCCACATCTAGGGAGGTTAGCCACAGTGCCATGGGCTTTACACTTCTTGATGACACTGCGCACCGTAGACACAGGAACTTTCAGGTCTTTGGAGATGGACTTGTAGCCTTGAGATTGCTCATGCTTCCTCACAATTTGGATTCTCAAGTCCTCTGACAGTTCTTTGGTCTTCTTTCTTTTCTCCATGCTCAATGTGGTACACACAAGGACACAGGACAGAGGCTGAGTCAACTTTAATCCATGTCACCTGCTGCAAGTGTGATTTAGTTATTGCCAGCACCTGTTGGGTGCCACAGGTAAGTTACAGGTGCTGTTAATTACACAAATTACAGAAGCATCACAGGATTTTTCAAACAGTGCCAATACTTTTGTCCACCACTTTTTTATGTTGGAGTGGAATTATATCCAATTTGGCTTTATGACAATTTTTTTTATTTTTTTTTCATTGAAGACAAATTAAATGAAGATAATAATACCAACGAATTTGTGATTGCAATCATTTTCAGGAAGAAACTGAGTATTATCTGACAGAATTGCAGAGGTGCCAATACTTTTGGTCTGAACTGTAAAGGATACATAGAGGATGACACTTTCCCATAATGAATTATTTTGAATAGTTTCGAGTATTTATTGTGCTAATTCACAATATTGTTATATTTTTGTGACAAGATAAGTGTTAAGAAGTGCTATATATAGGATCCGCTGTATATAAACACAACATCCAGTTAAACCTTCCGAAACCGCTAACATTTCAGACAGTCCGGTGTTTCTCTTCGTCTTGTCTACTATCTCTTGACAGCTCTTCCCTGGGTGCTATTCTTGGCTTGCTCCCTGTATTATTGTGCTGGCTGATGGGTTGTCCCAGCTGAAAATGAAGATGGCTTTCCCAGTTGACAGTGGAGATGGTTGTCAAAGAACATCTGGTCTACGCTAAGGAAAACAAATGTTGGATTAAATCAAGACTTTATGGTAAAAATCTAATGTTCAAGAAGAAAAGAAAACTTCAATTTGATTCATTTTACCTGTAGTTGTTAATTTAGGTGTTTTTAACTATTTTTAGGGAACAAAAATTACATTCCTTTAAAAGGAAGTCTGTTGACTTTTGAAATCAAGCGCAACGTGTTCTTGGGACGTAGCGCTCGTATAAATCATGACTTAAGTGCCAACGTACTTAGATCAAATATACTCGTGAGATGTTTTGTGCATCATGGGTGCAGCACGTACTGACAGCTACTTGTTTTCCATCTATCTCTGCCCTCCCCTGGCTCCTGTTAAGTTGTGCTGTCAATCAGGGAAGAGAGGGAAGAGATAGATGGAAACAAAGCAGGTGGCAAGGTGCACCAAACTGCTTGGCAACCCCCAAGGCGCATAATTTAGTAAAGAACAATCTCTGGCAAATTCGACAGTGGAATTGGACACTAAAGTGCATTATTAAATAAGGCTGTTTTCACACTGCATTACTACCTACGTTCACTGGTCCCATCGAGGCTTCTGTCCGAACCCCCGGCAAAATGGGTTTGGAATGCATGCGCCAATGGGTACATTGACTATAATGGTGAAGACGGAGTCACCATGTGCTCTGTTTTGCACCATTTTCAGATTTCAGGCATATATGCTTTCTGCAGGCGGACACCCAGACTAGGGTGTCCGCCTGCAGAAAGCATATACGCCCCAAAATGGTGCCAGATAGGAACATCAAGGGAAAACCATTTTTTTTCGCCACGCTTGTCACCACTCCAGAAACGGAAATTAATACATCCAAGTCTTTATTGAGAACACTCTATACAGGTCAAAGCGTTTCTGGGGTCACAGTCCCCTTCTTCAGGACAAAAATAGCACTGACAAGGATAGTAATTGTCAGTGCTATTTTTGTCCTGAAGAAGGGGGCTATGACCCCAGAAACGCGTTGACCTGTATATAGTGCTCTCAATAAAGACTTGGATGTATTAATTTCCGTTTCTGGAGTGGTGACAAGCGCGGCAAAAAATACCAGTTTTCCCTTGATGATCCTATCTGCCTGATTCTCCGGTGCTGCAGCTATCTCCACCATTAGATGTTCTTCCAGGTGTTGTGACCTTTCATAACCCCTACAGGTGAGTACCTTCCTTCACCTCCTCTCCTCTTATATACCAGGTAAGACCCTATTGCGCCTCTTCGTCCACAGGTTCTCCTTTTTATTCAAAAATAGTGCCAGACAGAGCACACACTGACTCTGTCTTAACCATTATAGTAAATGGCCCCGGTGGCAGATGCGTCTGAAACTCGTTTTACGGGAAGATTCGGACAGAAGCCCCGACGGTACCAGTGAACGTAGGTCATAACACAGTGGGAAAGGATCCTAAGACTATGTGCCCTACGGAACATGGCAACATGGTATGGCTCAAAAAAGAACACATCGTCAGACAAGGCGGCACCCTGTCACCATTCCTCTTCAATTTATATGCTGAAGCCATTTTCAGGAAGGCTGGACTTGCCAAAAAGAAGATGGAATCAAAATTGCTAGATGAATCTTCCACAATTTTACAAATGTAGGTGAAGCAACATTGGTAGCATCAAGTGTAGATGGAAGGAAGAACTTACGGAGTGTCAACATGGAAACATGGGACTCCTACTCAACACAAAGAAGACAAAGATATTGGCTACTGCCAGGTACGACCGGGAAACATTTATGAATTGAAAATTGTAAACGACTTCAACCTACTTGGATCGATGATCACTGAAGATGCAGCGATGATTCCGGAAGTCAATGGGAGAATAGGACCTAAATGGAGAAGACCCTGGTGGAACTATCTAAGCTGTACTAGATGGAATTTCCTATAGAGTCTTCATCCATTAAGTCACCATGGCTCGAGATCAAGTTGAAGGCCATTAAAGAAATGTGGACTACAAGTAATTTTGGAGAAAGAAAAGCATCCAGCGCAGTCCTCAAATTGTAGATTAAAATCCAAGGTTTATTATAGTAATTCCATAAAAGATAAATCGCGGTCAGCAGATTAAATGGATATATTTATTTTAGGACCCCATCGAACTACGCGTTTCGACACATAGTCTTAGTCATGATGAACATGACTATATGGGGTACTCAGTTCCAGGCAGTGTCTCTATTGGGAATGTCACGATGGTGGCCGTTCCCGGTTCCGTGCCCTGGGCCCTTTTTGTAATGGGGGATATTAACAGGGAATTTGTGAATAAAGTTATTTGTGACGCCACTTGCGGTGATGCGGCTAAGTGTAGGGAGCCGCCGCTGCAGGTTTTGCTGGGGCTGATGGAATGTGCAGCAGGTGTTTGGTGCAGTAGAAGTCTGAAGAAGGAGTCCAGACAGGTATTCAGTGCAACTGGTTTACTCACTTTTCGGTGTTAGCTGGTTGCCCGAGGCCGGCTGGTTTCGCCTCCAGGTCCCCTTCGTCCCAGTGCCAGTCTGGTTCTCTGGTACCTTCTGGTAAGTAGGTCCCCATGGTATGAAACACTGGGGGTCCCTGGTTTGTGGTTTTTCCACCTCTGTCTGCCTGACAGTAGCGTGAACCCTATGGGGATGGAGTTTCTGGTCCTGTCCCCGACTCTCTCTTTGCTACTGAGTCTTCGGATTCTTTAGGGTCAGCAAGGTCCTTGATGGTCCCCTTTGCTGTGCAGGTGTTAACAGGTCGGCTTGAAGCTCTTTCCTGTCCAAGGGTCCTGTACCCCGTCGGTGCGTAGTTCCGGGAGTAATCCACCGTACTCCACCAGCAACCACCTCTCTTGGGTACCAGGTCACCGTCAACCTGAGTCAGGACATTGCTCAGTCACCATTCACCTTCACTGTCCCTGCTGTTCTCACTACTGACTTCCTGTGTTCCCGACTACTCTCTGCAGTCTGCCGCTTACACCTGGTCAACTAGTGGACTGGAGTGGCTCCACCTCTAGATGGTCATCCATGGTCCCATCCTAGCTAGGCCCCATTGTATGGGGAATTTGTTGGGGAAAACTGAGATTATGTATGAGATCTGACCTTCCTATATGAGAAGCTATATTAGGGTCTAAGGGGAAACCTTTTCTCCTTGCAGAGACTGACCAACTCAAAGAAATACTAGGAAAAAAAATAACGATGTTTAAGTCTAGAACAAGTCAGTAGCCATAAAATAAGAAGTTTGAAATGTAGATGTGAAATCCCATAGACACCTCCAGAAATGGCCTCATTCTACAAGAGTTATAACCATGCAAAAATAATTATAATGCAAAAAAATGGAAAAATGCAAAAGTCTTTTCAACAAATCCTAAATTCTTCCTACACCAAAACCTGCATGGCGTCCTTATACAGACAAAAGAATTTAGTTAAAAATTAGACAGTGCATAATATCAAGTATTATAAAGCGAAGAAATGTGAAATGCAGCTTATTCCTTCCAACAGCGGTGAGATTAGTGACAGACAGACATATTGTGGCAGCGCCAAGCTCCGGTAGTTCTGGAATTTGTTCTAAACAATAGACAGAAATCTATGTTGCAAACTTGGAGAGTATATTCTATTATTCTGTCTGCACTTTTTGTTTTACCTGCAAAATTCATTAACAATCACAATTTGTACAAGAACAGATCCCGGAGTTGTAAATGTGTGACTGCTCATTGTGCAGCTCGCATTATACTGCACATAAAGGTCTTTGTCATTCGTGAAGCACAAAATACTTTAAGTGAATTCTTATCTTGAGAATTGGTTTAGAAGATGGATTCTGTTAGAAAGCTGCTAAAAAGCCCACAAAAAGAACATCATGAAGTCCTACCACTGGCATCCCACCAATATTGAAACAGGGAGTCCTGGAGTCTTGTGCCTTTCTGTTGCGCATGTGCAACCACAACTTCATTCAACCAGGTTTCTATTAAAAAGTTGCTGAAAAGTCCACTAGAAAAACATCATGAAATCCTACCACTGGGAACCCACCAATATTAAAACAGGGAATCCTGGAGTCTTGTGCCTCTCACTTGTGCATGCGCAACTACAACTTCATTCAACCAATTTTCTATTAGAAAGTTGCTAAAAAGTCCACTCAAAGAATATCATGAAACAATGCACCATTTCCAGTGGTGGCTGCAGGCTGCCGAGGATTTCAGCCCCCAGATGCCTGGCTTTACCTGACTGGCGATCAAAATACGGCGGGAGCGCATGCATTTTTTTTTAATTATTTTTTTAAATAATTAAAAAAAAATTAATGGGCTTCCCTTTATTTTGATTGCCAGCCAAAGTAAAGCCAGGCAGATGGGGGTGGCAGCCCGTAGCCGTCCGCTTTATCTGCACTGAGAATCAAAAATACCGTGGAGTGCTACGTCATTTTTTTAAATTATTTATTTTTATACAACAATAGGGCCAGCATAACTATTTTGTCAGGAAACGGTGACCACCTGAGTTATTTTATGGAGCTTCTAAAGGCCGCTTTACACGCTGCGATATTGCTAGCGATATCACTAGCTATCACACCCGCCCCTGTCGTGCGTGCATCACGGGCAAATCGCTGCCCGTGCCACACAACATCGCTTACACCTGTCACATGGACTTACCTTCCCTGCGATGTCGCTCTGGCCGGCGAACCGCTTCCTTTCTAAGGGGGCGGTTCGTGCGGCGTCACACAGCAGCCGTCCAATAGAAGCGGAGGGGCGGAGATGAGCAGGATGTAACATCCCGCCCACCTCCTTCCTTCCGCATTGCCGTTGGACGCAGGTAAGGAGATGTTTGTCGTTCCTGTGGTGTCACACATAGCGATGTGTGGTGCCGTAGGAACGACGAACATCGTACCTGCAGCAGCAATGATATTAAGGAAAGGAGCGACATGTCAACGATCACCGATTTTGGTCGTTTTTGCGATCTTTGATCGTCGCTCCTTGGTGTCATACGCTGCGATGTCGCTCCCGGTGCCAGATGTGCGTCACCAATGACGTGACCCCGACGATATATCGGTAGTGATGTTGCAGCGTGTAAAGCACTCTTAAGTCTTCCACAAACTACAGCAGGTTGAAAGAAGGATCGGACAATTGGGTTTCATCATGGCCAATCTTTTTTTTTCGAGGAAGATAAGCCACCAAAAGATGTTTGTCATTGGGTTGTTTTCGTAATTATGTAACATGAATAATTAACCAAGTCAAGCGTTCATATGTATCGGGGTTTGGGAAGGATACCTGTCACCCGGCAGCTATACATTATATATAGTCAGGCGTATCGTGCTTTTTTCTTTTTCATGGCTATTGGCCTAACCACTGATCATTGGAATTCAACTATTCTTTGTAACATCTTATCAAATTTCAGCGGTGAAATGTTAGATAGAGACATTTCAGACTTTAAAGTTTGCAGCATTTTCTTGTACAGCTAGAGGTTACAGTAACCAGCTGGGAAATGTGTGACAGGCAATGTCTTTTTCTCGGAAAAATGTTGTCTGTCATGAGGCATCATGTTGCTGCACTCAATGATGGAGCATCACGTATCTCCGCCGTGCGGATGACAGTGCCTCATCCGAGCATGGAGCGGATTTACAACAGATATGATCTTTTATTTTCATCATGCAAAATATATTTTATCTTCTCACTAATATGGAGGCGACTGCCTAGATTATAATTATTATATTTCTATACTCTTGGAATACTATATATAAAATATCTGCATTGTGCCATCTGTCCATGATGGTTACACCCAGATTACATGCTATACCCTAATTGTTCTGCCCTTTCTTCATTTCTAACGGGAATTGAGACTTCAGACAACTGTTTCTTTATATTTATGATCTGTCCATGTTTTGTCACACATGTGACTAGCAGGGTTTACCTAGTACTTGGTAAACCCCCAGAAGATGTAACAACCCACAGGGAACACAGAGGTCATGATACAATGGAGAGGGATGAGGGGGCATCAACCGACCTCACCTCAAGCTGACTACTGAGCTCCCTAATGCCCCTATACGGGTTCTTGCAACCTGTTGCCAAGCCGGATACCTTAGGCAGTCAGTTAGCCCTCCACTCACCCTGGCTAGTGAGCAGGCCAACGATACCACTAGTCTCGCCACTACAATCCAGAAACACAAGGATAGGAATACAAACAGGGGAAATAGACATGCAAAGCAAAACACACTCCAGGTGGCTTCAGTGCAGCAAACACCACTGCTGCTCACAACACGATAAACTACTTCCACAGCAGGCTCCTTCCAAAGTCGACCAAATAAAAATGAGGATTCAGTTTCTATCACAGGCATTATGTGATCAGATCACATGACTTAAATAGGGAAGGGGAGTGATCCCAAAGAGCCACATATGAGATTGGCAGCTACAGCCCGCAGCCAAGCAGGAAAGGGTGCTTAAACCTTACAGCACCACAAGCAAGGAGATGCTATTGAATAACAGTAGTCAACCTGCCAGCAGCGAGGCGCTGTGACCTTCTGACACCAGGTTCACCTGGGGTCTCACCGAGCACGATACACTCATGACATGTTTTAATAGAACTTGTAACCATTAAAATCCATGGGGCTGTCCACATGTTCGTTTTTTTCTGCCAACTGAGAGATCCGCACAAAAAAGGAGACATGTCTGATTTTAATCTGAGCCAATGCAAGTTTGTTGGTCAAAAATTGGATGCCATGTTTGCATCATGTTTCTCAGACTTTTTGATAGGATAGGGTTGAGAAACCCTGGTGGTAAAAACTGACATACAGGCCAAACTCTGATGAAAATCTGATCCAAAACATTGATGAAATTAGATCACATTTTTACGCACGAAAAAATTCACTGCCAGTGATACCGATTGCATCCAGCCAACAGGAAAACCTGGGACACAATGCAGTGGAACGGGAAGACCTGCGGTGGAACACATAGAGGACTTGTGGTGGATCGCATCAATGCATTCTGACTCGCCCACCCCAGGGCTATGGGACACCCGGTGCCGGGCCGGACTAGTCCGGTGGTAGTCAGTGGTGGCTGGGCCCGGCTCCGTGGCCCTGGTGGGTGTCAGTTGAATATGTGGCTTGCTTGTTAATGGTTGTGTTCGTGACGCCACCTGTGGTATGCGGTTAATAAGCCGCCGCTGCTGTGTGAGGCCTCCGGGATGATGTTATGGCAGCAATGGTGGTACTGCTCCCCACAGGTGGAGCAATGCCCGGGGCACAGTTGGTGCTTGTGAATGTCTATGCAGCTGAAATAACTGAGGCAACTTCAAGGGTGCAGTTCAAGTTCTTTACTCACAGTTCTTGTCAGGGCAGCAGGACCCTTAGACTGCTGGAACCTCTGTCAGGGACCTCCGCCTTCTAGGTGATTCAGAGCGTGAAATCCGGTACCCTCCTCTTAGTGTCTCTTTCTCTGCTGTCTTCACTAGCCTTGCCTTAGTTAAGATGGACCTGGCTCGGCCTCCATTACAGCCTCCAGGCTGGGGGGTCACCTGTCGGCTGATTACCCCTTTTCTGAAGGTCTGCTCTGGGTTCTGGCCCTGGGAGCTTACAACGTCCCTGGGCCTCGGTTTTTACTGTTTGGAGATTGTCTTTGCACTCCTCCAGTCTCTAGGGACCGTCCCCTGTCACAGCTTAATCACTCCACCGATGTTAATGTGGAACAGGCCACCGCAGCCTGCAACTACTCGTAGCGCCTCTGGGCCCTCGGCTTCGGTACCCAACAAGGACTGCTCGTGGTACCTACAGGACTACCCGCGGCCCTGCGACCCTTTCTTTCCTTCTCTTCTTTCTCCTCCTTGCCTGCTTCCAGCAGGCCTCCTCCTCCCTCCTTGCTCTCGTTCTTCTCCTCCAACTACATGCTCACTCCTCACTCTCTCACTCCCCGAGGGAACTGACTAAACTTGACCTTCCTATCTCTGTCTGCTCTCCTTGGCTCCTCCCACCTCCCCAGTTGCTAAGCTGTAACCTATGGGAGCAGGGATGGGTCTTACGGCCCCTCCCAGCATGCAGCATGGGAGGGTTGCCAGCCACTTTCCCTGGTCCTGTGTGTCCCTAGCAATGGGTGTAGTGTGGATTTACCAGGGGACCGGAGTTCACTCTCTTCCTCTCCCAGAATGGGGCATCACACCGCTGGTGGGGTGCAATGACCTGTGGCGACGGAAGCCTCAGGGGCGCCACACTCCCCCACAGCAAATCCCAGCACGTCCTCGGGCTGAAAAACAACAAAAACATGTGGAGACACTGCAAAAACATTTTTGTATGCAATAACATAAAACAGTAAAACATTTCTTCCCTTTATGGGAGGCACATATCATAAACGTTGCAAACTTCTTATAAAGAAAACTCTAAGTGTGCACTTCCAGTCCATTGCACGGTTCAAGCAAATCCCCCATAATTCTGGTAGGGGGCACAACGGGTGCAACTAATTACATTTTTGGCTACTACAAGTCCAGTAGCCCGGCAGTTCGTTTCTTTCAATCAAACAAAAGTGACATCATCAACCAGCCATTAAGTCCAATGGCCTGGTACATAAGACATATCAACAACATACCAGCCACTAAGTCCAGTGGCCTGGTAGGACATGACACATACACTTCCACCGGGGCCCACATTCCAGTTCAGTGGCCCGGTAACACATAACATGGGGGGTGACGTCTTCAAAAAGAATCAGGGGCAGTACAGTAGGAAAGGGTGTCATCTTCGAAAAGAATCAGGGGCAAAACACGAGGGACTTCTTCAAAAAGAATGAGGGGCTATGTACAGTTTGGCAGCTCTTCATCTTCCTTACTCTCGAGGATAGATGTCAGGATCCCACTCCGGCATGGCTCCTGGCAGCAGGTACGCTGACGAGATCATCGTCTGGGTCCCTTGAGCACTGGTCCCTGACCTTCTGCGCTGTCCTGCAGCCTGGGTTGGAGTGGGGCTGCCTGTAGGCGTTGCACGGCGCTGCTGCAGAGGGCTGCTTGCCTGCAGGGGGCTGTTGCTGTGGTCTCTAGGGCTCTGCTTCGGCCGGGCCCCCTGCATCACACACGCCATGGAGATCCTGGTCTGCGTCTCCTGGGTAACTGTTGTAGGCCCGCTGCAATGTTCTGCGGCCTGGGTCTGTCTGGAGGGAGGGCTGCGGCTGCTGCTGGCAGGGGAATCGCTGCGAGATGGCATGGCGCGGCGCCACTCCGGTTCCTCCGGGGCCGCTTCTTCCTGCACAATGTGCACGTGCAGCGCATACCACCCGCGGTCCCCCATCAGCCGGGTATACTCCACTACATCACCCGGCTTGGTATCGCGCCCTGGGTGGCCTCTGGGCAGATGCTCCTCAATGTCTCTCCGGGCCACAAACACATCCTTGCCCAGGCCGGGCTCCCGGATGAAGCCCCAGCCACCTTTCTGCCGGAAATCAACTACAGTGCCCCGTCTTACTGGGCACTCGGTCCCCTTCAGGGCCTTCCTGACCTCTTCCTTGGAGGCCAGATTGGCGACTTCTCGGGCCCTTCTTTTCTCTTCCCGGAGTTCCCGCTCCCGCTGGTACTCGACCACCAGCCTCCGGCACGTCAGCTCGTTGGCCAGGGGAGTTTCCTTGGGGCGCAGCGGCCGCTGCAGTCCCTTGGTTTCTATGGGCGCCGCGTCCCAATTCACTCCCGGGGATGCCATTCCCAGGAGGCTCACAGGGGGACTCGGCAGGGGGCCCACTAGTTGTTCAGGGTCCACCCCTCCCCAGGCTCCATCTGCGGGGGTCTCGGGCAGGCCTCCGGTGCCCCACCGGCCGTCCGCGGGGTAGGCCGGGAAGGCCAGGGGGTCGGTGAAGGGGCTAAGCGGGGGTTCATGGCGGGGCCCTGGGTCCGGACTGGATGGGGTTTCTGGTTGCTCACCCTGCGCTTGCTCCGCGGCATCCATCCACCGTTCCAGATCCTCCGGCACCCTCGGTGTCTCTCTCCACCTGTCCGCCTCCATGCTGCTCAGCCTCCGGGCCAGAACTCTCACTTCTTCCTGGAGCAGGTCCAGCTTGCAATCCTCTCTGCCGGTCCCTGGTGCACCTTGCTGCAGCTCCTCCGCCATGCTACCGACCTGGAGAGGGCTGCCTGGAACACTGCTCGGGTGCTCGACCACGCCACTCGGCTGCACCCTTTCCCTTCTTGGAGGCGGGGCCGGGGGCTGTACGAGTAGCTGGCGCCAGACTGGCGCCCAGCCCATCATGGCCGGCAACACTCCGCTTGCGATAAGGTACATTTTCGTTGTCTGCTGGTCTGGCTTTTTAAACTCTGTCTGCCAGCCGGCCAGCTTATTTGGTCACCACTTCTTTTTCTTCTGCTTTCTATGGCGGGCACCGCTTCGCGCGCTTTTCTTGGACAAGGGGGCGGGGCTTCTCTTCGCGCCCTTTCTTCTTGCACGCCCCCCTTCTTCCCGCTCTCAGCAGCGCTAATGGCGGCGGTTTCTCAGTAAAGTACACAGTCTGTCACACGGTTCTTCAGGCGCACAGTACCCGGTGAAACCGGGCACGAAATCCTGTTCGTGACGCCAAAGTTGACTCGCCCACCCCAGGGCTATGGGACACCCGGTGCCGGGCCGGACTAGTCCGGTGGTAGTCAGTGGTGGCTGGGCCCGGCTCCGTGGCCCTGGTGGGTGTCAGTTGAATATGTGGCTTGCTTGTTAATGGTTGTGTTCGTGACGCCACCTGTGGTATGCGGCTAATAAGCCGCCGCTGCTGTGTGAGGCCTCCGGGATGATGTTATGGCAGCAATGGTGGTACTGCTCCCCACAGGTGGAGCAATGCCCGGGGCACAGTTGGTGCTTGTGAATGTCTATGCAGCTGAAATAACTGAGGCAACTTCAAGGGTGCAGTTCAAGTTCTTTACTCACAGTTCTTGTCAGGGCAGCAGGATCCTTAGACTGCTGGAACCTCTGTCAGGGACCTCCGCCTTCTAGGTGATTCAGAGCGTGAAATCCGGTACCCTCCTCTTAGTGTCTCTTTCTCTGCTGTCTTCACTAGCCTTGCCTTAGTTAAGATGGACCTGGCTTGGCCTCCATTACAGCCTCCAGGCTGGGGGGTCACCTGTCGGCTGATTACCCCTTTTCTGAAGGTCTGCTCTGGGTTCTGGCCCTGGGAGCTTACAACGTCCCTGGGCCTCGGTTTTTACTGTTTGGAGATTGTCTTTGCACTCCTCCAGTCTCTAGGGACCGTCCCCTGTCGCAGCTTAATCACTCCACCGATGTTAATGTGGAACAGGCCACCGCAGCCTGCAACTACTCGTAGCGCCTCTGGGCCCTCGGCTTCGGTACCCAACAAGGACTGCTCGTGGTACCTACAGGACTACCCGCGGCCCTGCGACCCTTTCTTTCCTTCTCTTCTTTCTCCTCCTTGCCTGCTTCCAGCAGGCCTCCTCCTCCCTCCTTGCTCTCGTTCTTCTCCTCCAACTACATGCTCACTCCTCACTCTCTCACTCCCCGAGGGAACTGACTAAACTTGACCTTCCTATCTCTGTCTGCTCTCCTTGGCTCCTCCCACCTCCCCAGTTGCTAAGCTGTAACCTATGGGAGCAGGGATGGGTCTTACGGCCCCTCCCAGCATGCAGCATGGGAGGGTTGCCAGCCACTTTCCCTGGTCCTGTGTGTCCCTAGCAATGGGTGTAGTGTGGATTTACCAGGGGACCGGAGTTCACTCTCTTCCTCTCCCAGAATGGGGCATCACACTGCTGGTGGGGTGCAATGGCCTGTGGTGACGGAAGCCTTAGGGGCGCCACAATTCCACCGCAGGTCCTCGTTCTCCTCTACACAGCATTCCAGGTTCCCCTAGCCGGCTGGATGCACTCAATATCGCTGGATGTGGTGAGTGTGTGTGCGCGATTTGATGTATATGTGTATGTGTGTGTGCATTCCACCCCAAATCCTTGATGTGTTCCACTGCAGGTCCTCTCGTTCGAGGTCTGGTGAGTATAATTGTGGGGTCTTCTTTCTTCTTTCTTCTCTCTTTTGGAGGTGTCTGCTTTCTATAATGAAGTGTCCTGCAGTATTCTTTAATATTTTTTAGCTGCATGAACACTTCATTATTGAACCGCGACTAGGGCTTATATTTAAAACATGAGTCCATGAAGTAGAAAACCATGGCATACACCATCCAAGATCCAAAAAGTGCTTTTATTCCATATAATGTGCAGGTAAAATAGCAGAAAGAAGAGAGCCGGGTGCAGGCACCCAAGGACGTCAGCCGTTTCGCACCTTGTGTGCTTCTACGGGTCCATATTGGACCCCTAAGAGCACACAAAGTGCGAAACGGCCGTCGTCCCCCCCGTTTCGCACCTTGTGTGCTTCTACGGGTCTATATTGGACCTGTAGAAGCGCACAAGGTGCGAAACGGCCATCGTCCTTGGGGGGCCTGCACCCGGCTCTCTCCTTTCCGCTATTTTACCTGCACATTATACGGAATAAAAGCACTTTTTGGATCTTGGATGGTGTATGCCGTGATTTTCTACTTCATGGACTCTTGTTCTGGATATCTCTTCTCCTCGTCCATGTGCACCCATTACCATTTCTTCTAAAAGGAGGACTGAGGCTGTTCCAAGGTATTTGGTGTAAGGTACTGCACGGTTCAGTGCGGAACCGCTTCTGTTTATCATAAGGGCTTATATTTAAGCCTTACACCAAAAATTCCTGCTAGGGCTTATTTTTGGGGATGGCTTATTTTCAGAGAAACACAGTACCATATGTAACTGATAGTCCGTCAGTTGTATGTGGGTCTTGCTGTTCTTCTAGAAAATTAATCTTGGAAAGATCTTTTTTTCTTAGCGAGGTTGAATCACCGGATTAAATCTTTGCTCGAGGCAAAAGAAAACCTGGTCCAGTTCTATAAAAATAAGTATAAAGTTAAAAGAGAAAACTTCAGTATACATAAAAGTCACGGACTTGTTTTTGATAATAGCAAGAACCAATGGGGTCGGCAACGCAAGTATCTCCAGATCGATTTACATCACTTTCACTCATCTCTGTGACGACCCGCGATATTATATAGATGTCTCAAGTAGTCTGAGGAAATATAATTGAAGAAGAAGACAAAATGTTTAGCTCCGAGCTGTAAGCAGCCGCATTTTCACGTCTGACCTCACTGACGTATGACTATCTAGCTATAAGTGTACCTGACATGAGATACAATTGATTTTTTAGCTGCGGCATTGAGAGATAATTTTATTTATAACATGCCATTAAAGTGGGGACCGGGGTATTTCATCTCGGGTCAGACGGAGTTCATCAGAATCATGTTGGCTTTGGCTTTACTTCATTATTAATATTTATGAAGGAAAGGATGGATTAAATCACACGGTTTATATGGGGGCTTTCGTCAAAAAGATCATAAAATAGTTACACTTGGTTCTGTATCTTGCTAATTGCATCGTGAGATATAATTTATTGTATTCGTTAAAAAAGCAACTCAAAGGGACCAAATTCTAACAGAACTAATGGCACGAAAAGATTTAATAGCACCATTATACAGATGGTGCACCACTGGCTTTGCAATTTTATGACTCTATATTTACATAGAACCTGCATATTCTCCAAAAATTTACTTAAAAAGTCCAAGTCTCAGCAAAGCTTACAATCAAGTGTACACTCTATGGACAAAAGTATTGGGACACCCACCGGAGCTTATGACGTCCTACCCTAAATACACAGGCAATGATATGGAGCTGATTGCCACTTTACAACTACAACAGTTTCATCTCTTCTGGGAATACTTTCTATAAAGGTTTTGGGGGCATCTTTGGGTATCTTTCTTGTTCCACCAGAAGAGCATTCGTGAGGTGACAAATGCAGTCTAGTTCATAACAAAGGTGTAGGATGAGGTTGAGGTATGGCCTTTGATAGGCCGGTCAGGTTCTTTAACATTCAATTTTTAATCCATGTACATCGATGTTGGGTTGGTCAACACTTCGGAATACAACAGCTTCACCTCTTCTAGGACGACTTTCTCAAGGTTTCGGAGGCATCTTTGGGTATTTTGCTCAATTAACCAAAAGCGCATTTGTGAGGTGACACTGATGTTGAAGAGAAGCCAACTCATAATTTCCAGTCTAGTTCATATCAAAGGTGTAGGATGAGGTTGAGGTATGGCCTTTGATAGGCCGGTCAAGTTCTTTAACATTCAATTTTTAATCCATGTACATCGATGTTGGGTTGGTCAACACTTCGGAATACAACAGCTTCACCTCTTCTAGGAAGACTTTCTCAAGGTTTTGGAGGCATCTTTGGGTATTTTGCTCAATTAACCAGAAGCGCATTTGTGATGTGACACTGATGTTGAGGAGAAGCCAACTCATAATTTCCGGTCTAGTTCTTAACAAATGTGTTGTATAAGGTTGAGGTATGGGCTCTATGAGGCCAGTCAAGTTCTTTAGCATTCAATTTTTAATCCATGCTCATCGATGTTGGGTTGGTCATTACTTAGGAGTACAACAGCTTCAGCTCTTCTAGGAAGACTTTCTCAAGGTTTCGGAGGCGTCTTTGGGTATTTTGCTCATTCAACCAGAAGCGCATTTGTAAGGTGACACTGATGTAGGGAAGAGGCCAATTTATAATCTCCAGTCTAGTTCTTAACAAAGGTGTTGGATGAGGTTGAGGTCTGGGCTTTGTGTGGCCGGTCAAGTTCTCACACATGAAACTCATCCAACCATGTCTTAACATTCAATTTTTAATCCATGCACATCGATGGTGGGTTGGTCACCATTTCCAACTACAACAGCTTCAGCTCATCTAGGAAGACTTTCTACAAGGTTTTTGAGGTGTCTTTGGGTATCTTGCTTGTTCAACCAGAAAAATGTTTGGGATGTAACACTGATGTTGAGGAAAGGCCTAATCATAATCTCCAGTTTAGTTCTTAAAGGTGTTGGATGGGGCTGAGGTGTAGTCTCAGAGTGATCTTTCTATATATTATATAGAGTCATTACACACAGAGGGATCTATTCCTATATATTATATAGAGTCATTACATACAGAGGGATCAATTCCTATATATTATATAGAGTCATTACACAGGGAGGGATCTATTCCTATATATTATATAGTCATTACACACAGAGTGATATATTCCTATATATTATATAGAGTCATTACACACAGAGGGATCTATTCCTATATATTATATAGAATTATTACATACAGAGGGATCTATGTCACGTGTTTTTTATATATTATATAGAGTCATTACACATAGAGGGATCTATTCCTTTATATTATATAGAGTCATTACACACAGAGGGATCTATTCCTATACATTATATAGAGTTATTACACACAGAGGGATTTATGTCACGTGTTTTTTCTATATTATATAGAGTCATTACACACAGAGGGATCTATTCTTACATATTATATAGAGTCATTACACACAGAGGTATCTATTCCTATATATTATCTAGAGTCATTACACACAGAAGAATCTATTCCTATATATTATATAGAGTTATTACACACAGAGGGATGTATGTCACGTGTTTATTATATATTATATACAGTTATTACACACAATTGATCTATTTCACGTGTTTATTATATATTGTATAGAGTCATTAAACAGAGAGGGATCTAGTTCATGTGATTATTATATATTATATTGAGTCATTACACAGAGAGGGATCTATTTCATGCATTTATTTCTGGTAATGTTGATGATTATGGCTTACAGCCAATGAAAAAGTCATTATCTCAGAAAATTAGAAGAATTGCAACAAAACACCTGAAAAGACTTCCTAAGCATTTAAAATGGAACCTAAGGCAGGCTTTGCACACTACGACATTGCAGGTGCGATGTCGGTGGGGTCAAATTGAAAATGATGTACTTCCGGCATCGCATGCGACATCGTAGTGTGTAAAGGCTCAATGATACGATTAACGAGCGCAAAAGCGTCGTAATCGTATCATCGGTGCAGCATCGGCGTAATCCATAATTACGCTGACGCGACGGTCCGATGTTGTTCCTCGCTCCTGCGGCAGCACACATCGCTGTGTGTGAAGCCGCAGGAGCGAGGAACATCTCCTACCGGCGTCACTGCGGCTTCCATAGAATATGCGGAAGGAAGGAGGTGGACGGGATGTTTACATCCCACTCATCTCTGCCCCTCCGCTCCGATTGGCCGCCTGTCGTGTGACGTCGCAGTGACGCCGCACGACCCGCCCCCTTAATAAGGAGGCGGGTCGCCGGCCAGAGCGACGGTCGCAGGGCAGGTGAGGAGTGCATGTGAAGCCGGCGTAGCGATAATTTTCGCTACACCAGCTTTCACAAGATATTGTACCTGCGACGGGGGCGGGGACTATCGCGTGCGACATCGCAGCATCGGCTTGCGATGTCGCAACGTGCAAAGCCCGCCTTAGTCTGGTTCAGTAGGCCACACAATCATGGGGAAGACTGCTGACTTGACAGATGTCCAGAAGGCAGTCATTGACACACTCCACAAGGAGGGTAAGCCACAAAAGCTCATTTCTAAAGAAGCTGGCTGTTCACAGAGTGTTGTATCCATGCATATTAATGGAAAGTTGAGTGGAAGGAAAACGTGTGGTAGAAAAAGGTGCACAAGCAACCGGGATAACCGCAGCCTTGATAGGATTGTTTAGAAAAGGTCATTAAAAAATTTGGGGGAGATTCACCAGAAGTGGACGCTGCTGGAGTCAGTGCTTCAAGAGCCACCACACACAGATGTATGCAGAACATCTAAATATTCTAATTTATTGAGATGCACTTGTATGTGCAAACGCTGCAGAAATTTTCTGCACTAAAAAATGCAGTTTGTGGATGAAAAACGCACAAAAAACGCAAGTGTTTTTGGTGCATTTTTTAGTGAATTCAATGGCTGGAAGGTCTTAATAATGTTGGAAAAAAGAGACCAACAATTGACAAGGAAAAAGAAGCAACGTGATAAGGATAGACATGCAGATTTGAGCAACAAACTGCATGATAAACTGCACCAAAAACGCATCAAAAACTGCACCGTGCGCAGAGGGCCTTATTTTTTTTTTAATGCATTCCATGATTTGGCTGAAATATTGCATCAAAAACTGAACGTGTTATGTGATGCCCTGGACCCCAGGGGTCACAGGTTACAACATCATACACACCCCCTTCCCTTTACAGGTCACACCAGTCACACATGAAATCCTTGTTGCCACCCTCCAGGGTTGATGTTCACACCAGGTGGGGCGGAGCCAGGCAGTTGGCCCCACTCACCGAGGAGTTCACAGGCCTGGAGGCGGAAAAAACACAGTCAGTCAGTTAGAGAGTCCAGTTGTGGGCAGTGGAGAGTAAGGAGCAGAACTGTTGGTGTCTGGGTTGGAGCCCAGGCACTTCCAGCAAGGTCGGTAGACGGTGGTGGCGATCTGCAGGAGCTGGTGACGGTCAGCGGAACCGTAGGACCGGGGTTGGGTGGTGGCCCGCTGGTACCGAACCGGGGAGCCGATTGGAGCCAAGCACCAGGCAGGGTACTCAGACCCCGACTAGGCTTGAAGCCAACCTTTAGTCGAATTTTCTGATTGCAGTCTGGACCTCAGGGGTTCATTCCCACCCAAGTCCCGATTGAAGGCAACAGCCCAACCATTCCAGATAAGGCCACCGCCAAGGGCCAGAGATCCAAGGGGCCAGCATCTGCGGGCAAACGGGCTCCTCCGGCACGTATACGTCAGGGAGCGGACTACCGGTGACCAGGTATTGGAGTCAAGATACAACACATAGATGCCAGGAGACGACAGCCACCATCAGCCCGTCCAGGGAGAACACCGCAGCCGGCTGCAGGCCCCGTCCATCCAGCCGTTTGGTTAACCAGAGACTCTGTCAATCTGTGTCTGAGTGAGTACACCTGTGCCATCCGGCACCACGCTGCGCTGCACCGCAGCACTGCACCCTGCAAACCCCTGCTACGGAACTCTCTCTCTCTCCCACCGGGCCCCGGGACCAGCCGCCCCTACCCACGGAGGGGTCAATACCTAGCTGCTCCCTGCCATCGCTCCCGGGAGGCCCGTCACCAGCAGCGGTGGTGCCCACCATCACCACAACCCGTGGGTGGCGTCACGAACTCTATACATATCCCAACAGTCCAACTCCTCCTTTTCACTCGTGGGCGAGGAGCGCTGCTCGAGCCCCGGGTCCGGCCCACTCGAACCATCGAGCAGAAGGCACCGGACCCGAGCGCGATCTCCCCGAGCAGCCCCCGCGACCGGGGAATCCGGCCCCCGCCCCCGACAGTTATAACTTATTAAGAAATGTTCTATTAGTTTCTTCCATTGTCTTCGCCTGGAAAGTCTTCCTCGAATGCTGAACCGTCACAATTCCTCCTCCCCGTAGCTTCCAGGAACCTATTCCAAGAAATTAACAATTTCCTTTAAAAATTGTTTGTTGTTAGAAGAGGGTAATAATTCCCGGGGATAAAAGACTCTGCGATGCTAATGGCGTTGTGCGGGGCTGGTAATAGACATACCTTTACATTAATTGTCAGATATGAAAAGACGGAGCAGCAGCCGGGCTCGTGGGCCCATTAGTGATTTGCAGCGACTTTCATTGCAGAGATGACAGTGGAGTCGATTAACAGATGCCACATTGCGCTATGGGCCATTAACAAGAGGGTGTTCTCGGTACAAATTCTGAACAAATACCAGATGTTTTATTTCGGCATACAGACATAATCGCATGCATTTCATATCACTTCAACAACCGCCTGTCCAAAGCTTCATAAATTAAAGACTTGCAGCACTAATTGCATTTTCTTCTCTTCTGGGATAAACAAGACCACCCTTCATCTTTCCAAAATACGAAAACGTTAAAAAATAAACTTTGTAACATATTCTGAGCTATTAAGACAGAATTTAGGTGTATCTTCCACCGTTCCTCAAAGTTTCAGGTAGGTGGTCATGTTGGGGTCTACTTACACTTTCTTAGGCCTCTTTCACACGTACGTGCCTCCGGTACGTGTTTGGTCAGTTTCCGCACGTACCGGAGACACGTACACACGTAGACCTAGGTATTCCAATGGATTTGGATACACAAATCTATTACGCACGGAACGTGTGTCCGTTCCGTACATACGTGTGTCCGTGTGTTTCTCACGGCAACATGTCCGTTTTCTCTTCGGCATCACGGGTGTCACACGGAACGCAAACGGGTCACACGGTGTGTTCCGTGGGACACGCACCGGAGAAAAGACATGTGCCTGTGAGAAAAAAAAAAACATTACTCACCTTCTCCAGCCCTGCAGTCTCTGCCGCTGCTGTCACTTGCTGCCGACCCACGCTCATTATGCTCATTGAATATTCACTTCACTGCGGCCGGAAGCAGCAGCAGCGGGGAGTCGGCAGGACCGGAGACCGAAGATCAGCACCACGGACAGCGACGCCAGGGACAGGTGAGTAGAGAACACTCTGGAGAACACACATGTGCCATACACACAGCTCATCGAGGGCAATAAGCACCTTTGACACGTCCGTGAAAGCGTGCATGACTTTCACGGATGTGTGAAAGAGGCATTAGGCCGCTTTCATATGTCCATGCAAAACACTGACGTTTTGCACGACCATGTTGAAGGTGCGTATGGCCCATCCGTGTACCATGATTTTGGTACACATGTGTTCTCCATATGCTATCCATGATAGCACGCGGAGAGCAGGAACTTTTTGCTCACCTGTCCCAGGCGCTGCTGTCTCCGGCACTGATACTTCCGGGTCCACAGTGCAGTGAATATTCATGAGCACAATAAGCGGGCCTGGAAGCAGGAGACAGCAGCGGCCGGAGATAGCAGCGCCGCAGACAGGTGAGTACAGAAATGTATTTTATTTCAAAGATACGTGTTTTCTCCAGTACGTTTCACACGGATCACATCACTGTGTGGTTCGTGTGACATGAATGGTGTCGGAGAAAAACTGACTTGTCTCCGTGCGGAACACTTGGGCATGCATGTGTTCCATATGGACATACGGTCCTCATGAAAACACGGATGTGTGCGCAGACCCATTGATTTTAATGGGTCTGCATATGTCCGTGTCTCCGGTACGTATGAAAATGGATGTACCGGATTCATTGACGTGTGAAGGGGGCCTTAAGGGGACGTCCACCTGAGAATTTAGTAGCCACAGAGCCCTCAGGTGCTGTGCATATCCTTCCCTACACAGCCACACTCCCAGCTACATGGATGTGTAGTAAATTGCAGTCGGTTCCATTTACTTGAATGGGATTGCACTGCTGCTCCCTGCACGGTGGCGTCTGTGCAGGAAGAAAAATGGGAAGGGGACGCAGCATGTACAGAATTGACGAGAAGTCAGACGTCTCATGATCATAAACAGATAGAACATCCTAGCCATCTTCCATCACTTTTATGAGATCAGTAAGCCAGGCCAATAAAAATCAGGGAACAGTACAATGAATAAGGGCAGGAGCATAATGTTCCCTGTTGTAGAGGTCACAATCGCGAATGGGCCTGGTGGTGGGGGCTTGCCAGCACTAGTTCATTTTTCAGCTGAATGTTGTTCCAGATAGATATTCAGCTGACGTGTATTACTGCACAGAGACCCGTCAGGTCCCTGCACAGCAATACAAGCTGCAGGCCAAACAGAGATCGTCAGTTGATATCTGGGTGCCTGTGATGTCATGCATTGTCCATCACTTGGATGCCGAAGTTAGTTGCCGGCTTCAAAAGAGAATGCTGCAAGAAAGGGGGAGCAGAGGTAAGGTGAGAGGAATAGGGTTTTTTTGTGTGTTAAAAATAGTAGGCATACAAACCAGGATGTGGGACATACAGTCATATGAAAAAGTTTGGGCACCCCTATTAATGTTAACCTTTTTTCTTTATAACAATTTGGGTTTTTGCAGCAGCTATTTCAGTTTCATATATCTAGTAACTGATGGACTGAGTAATATTTCTGGATTGAAATGAGGTTTATTGTACTAACAGAAAATGTGCAATCCGCATTTAAACAAAATTTGACAGGTGCAAAAGTATGGGCACCCTTATCAATTTCTTGATTTGAACACTCCTAACTACTTTTTAGTGACTTACTAAAGCACTAAATTGGTTTTGTAACCTCATTGAGCTTTGAACTTCATAGGCAGGTGTATCCAATCATGAGAAAAGGTATTTAAGGTGGCCACTTGCAAGTTGTTCTCCTATTTGAATCTCCTATGAAGAGTGGCATCATGGGCTCCTCAAAACAACTCTCAAATGATCTGAAAACAAAGATTATTCCGCATAGTTGTTCAGGGGAAGGTACAAAAAGTTGTCTCAAAGAATTAAACTGTCAGTTTCCACTGTGAGGAACATAGTAAGGAAACGGAAGAACACAGGTACAGTTCTTGTTAACCCCTTCACGACCGCGGGCAGTAAAATTACGTCCTATTTTAACGTGACTTAACGACCAGGGACGTAAATTTACTGCCTAAACTTCATTTGATTGCCGTGGCCATAGCAACGGCTTTCAAATGATGTCCCCTGCTGTTTCTTACAGCAGGGGACCTTTGCTTGACCCCAGGGGGGGTGGCATCGCCACCCCCCATAGGCGATCGATGTGATTGGCTGTTCAAATCTGAACCGCCAACCACATCGTTCGCACTAATTTCGGCAAAAATAATGCCGGAATTAGTGCAAGACTGTGAGATCCAGCTATGAGATGCCGCAGCTGCTGCAGCATATCATAGGTGGACCTCAAACATGTCGCCCCCAGCCCCTGCAGCACTGATTGGAGCGATCGTGCTATGACGCGCAATCGCTCCAATCAGTGTGCAGTGGGGCGGTCTGATCTGGAGGTGGCCGCCCTCCCCAGGCCTGTCCTGGTCTGGGGACCCTCCCCCAACATGTCTGCAGCGTGGAGTGGCTGGTACTTTTGGTACCACGCCACCGCTGCTGCCGCCGCAGACGCCGCCTCTGCTGTCACCGCGCCTGCTCCAATGGTAAGTATTGCGCTCCAGCGATGGCCCCTGCGCGCTCCCGTGAAGGCCCCTGCGCGCTCCCGTGAAGGCCCCTGCCCGTGCCCCCCCCCGATCTGCCCCCCTACGCCCCGATCTGCCCCCTCTACGCCCCGATCTGCCCCCCGGCATCCCGATCTGCTCCCCACGCGATCTGCCTGCCTCCTCTGTCATCTGCTTCCAAGGTTCCTTCCTTCTGCCTTTGCTTCTCCGCCCCCTCTGCTCTCCCTCTGCCCCCCCCCATCTGCCCCCCCTCTCCCCATCCCCCTCTGCTCCCCCCCCCCGACGTCCTCTTACCTGCCTTCACGGGTCGTCCGAGGTCTTCACTGGCCCGATCACATCTGCCTCCATCGCTGGGTCCTTCTGCTGATCTGTCCAACGTCCTGCCTGCTGCTGCTGTAAAGCTGTCCATCTCACTGCCTTCTTGTTCCTGTGCAGCTCTTCTGGTCAGTGATCCTCCTGGTACTGTGAGTATAACTTTTTTTTTTTTTCTTGTATCCTGTCCATTTTTACACCTCATCCGTCCGTGCGTCCCGCCGAGCGCTGATCAGGGATGCAGATAACGGATCGGCATCCCTGCTCAATTTTTGGCGTGACTTTTTTCCGTATTCACGACGCTTTTTGTATCGTGTCTGTCTGTGCGTCCCGCCAAGCGCTGATCAGGGATGCAGATAACGGATTGGCATCCCTGCTCAATTTTTGGCGTGACTTTTTTTCCGTATTCACGACGCTTTTTGTATCGCGTCCATCCGTGCGTTCCGCCGAGCGCTGATCAGGGATGCAGATAACGGATCGGCATCCCTGCTCAATTTTTGGCGTGACTTTTTTCCGTATTTCCGACGCTTTTTGTATCGCATCCGTCCGTGCGTCCCGCCAAGCGTTGATCAGGGATGCACATAACGGATCTGCATCCCTGCTCAATTTTTGGAGTGACCTTTTTTTTTCCATATCCCCAACGCTTTTTGTATCTCATCCTACCGTGCATCCTGCAGCGGCCGATCAGTGTACCGCGTCTGTGTGTTTGAAAAGTTAAATGACGTTCCTTCTCTTCTGAGCCCCGCCGTGCGCCCAAACAATTACTTTCCACCACATATGAGGTATCTGCGTACTCAGGAAAAATTGCACAACACGTTTTATGGTGCAGTTTTTCCTGATACCGTTGTAAAAAAAAAAGCTACCTGGTTGATACAAAAATTTTGTGGTTAAAAAAAAAATAATAATTTTCACGGTTCAACGTTATCAACTTCTGTGGAGCCCCTGAGAGTACAAGGGGCTCACCAAACATCTAGATAAATTCCTTGAGGGGTCTAGTTCCGAAATGGGGTAATTTGTGGGGGAGCTCCACTGTTTAGGCACCATAGGGGGTCTCCAAACGTGACATGGCGTCCGCTAATGATTCCAACCAATTTTGCTGTCAAATGGCGCTCCTTCTCTTCTGAGCCCCGCCATGCGCCCAAACAATTACTTTCCACCACATATGAGGTATCTGCGTACTCAGGAGAAATTGCACAATACGTTTTATGGTGCATTTTTTCCTGATACCCTTGTGAAAAAAAAGCTACCTGGTTCAAGTAACAGTTTTGTAATGAAAAAAAAAAAAAATTGTATTCATGGCTCAACATTATCAACTTCTGTGGTGCCCCTTGGGGCTCGCTAAACATCTATATAAACTCCTTGAGGGGTCTAGTTTCCAAAATGGGGTCACTTGTGGGGGAGCTCCACTGTTTAGGCACCATAGGGGTCTCCAAAACGTGACATGGCGTCCGCTAATGATTCCAACCAATTTTGCTGTCAAATTGCGCTCCTTCTCTTCTGAGCCCCGCCATGCGCCCAAACAATTACTTTCCACCACATATGAGGTATCTGCGTACTCAGGAAAAAATGCACTCTAAATTTTATGGTGAATTTTTTGCTGATACCCTTGTGAAAAAAAAGCTACCTAGTTGAAGCAACAGTTTTGTGGTAAAAAAAAATGTTTTTCTTTTCACGGCTCAACGTTATAAACTTCTGTGAAGCCCCCAGGTGTTCAAAGTGCTCACCAAACATCTATAAAAAATATTTGAGGGCTCTAGTTTCCAAAATGGGGTCACTTGTCGGGGAGCTCCATTGTTTAGGCACCTCAGGGGGTCTTCAAACCCGACATGGCGTCCGCTAATGAGTGCAGCTAATTTTGCACTCAAAAATTCAAATGGCGCTCCTTGCCTTCCGAGCACTGCCGTGTGTCCAAACATTTGATTTCCACCACATATGAGGTATCTGCGTACTCAGGAGAAAATGCACAATACGTTTTATGGTGCATTTTTTCCTGATAGCCTTGTGGGAAAAAAAGCTACCTAGTTGAAGCAACCGTTTTGTGGTAAAAAAATTTTTTTTTCTTTTCACGGCTCAACGTTATAAACTTCTGTGAAGCCCCCAGGTGTTCAAAGTGCTCACCAAACATCTAGAAAAAATATTTCAGGGCTCTAGTTTCCAAAATGGGGTCACTTGTGGGGGAGCTTCATTGTTTAGGCACCTCAGGGGGTCTTCAAACCCGACATGGCGTCCGCTAATGAGTGCAGCTAATTTTGCGTTCAAAAATTCAAATGGCGCGCCTTCCCTTCCGAGCTCCGCTGTGCGCCCAAACAATTGATTTTTACCACATATGGGGTATCAGCGTACTCAGGAGAAAATGCACAATAAATTGTATGATGTACTTTCTCTTTTCTCCCTTGTGAAAATGACAATTTTATGGCTAAAGTAACATTTTTGTGTTAAAAAATAAAATTTTCATTTTTTCCTTCCACATTGCTTTGGTTCCTGTGAAGCACCTAAAGGGTTAATAAACTTTTTGGATGTGGTTTTGAGCAGAGTGAGGGGTGCAGTTTTTAGAATGGGGTCACTTTTGGGTATTTTCTGTCACCTCGGCCTCTCAAAGTCACCTCAAATGTGATGTGGTCCCTAAAAAAAATTATTTTCTAAATTTTGTTGGAAAAATGAGAAATCGCTGATGACCTTTGACCCCTTCTAACATCCTAACGAAAAAAAATTTTGTTTCGAAAATTGCGCTGATGTAAAGTAGACATGTGGGAAATGTTATTTAGTAACTATTTTGTGTGACATATCTCTCAGATTTATGGGCATAAATTTTCAAAGTTTGAAAATTGCGAAATTTTCAAAATTTTTGCAAAATTTCCTAAATTTTCACAAATAAACGCAAAAATTATCGGTTTAAATTTACCACTGACATGAAGTACAATATGTCACGAAAAAACAATCTCGGAATCGCCAGGATCCGTTGAAGCGTTCCAGAGTTATAACCTGTCAAAGTGACACTGGTCAGAATTGCAAAAAATGGCCTGGTCATTAGGGTGTTTTAGTGGCCGGGGGTGAAGGGGTTAAGCCCAGAAGTGGCAGGCCAAGAAAAATATCAGAAAGGCAGAGAAGAAGAATGGTGAGAACAGTCAAGGACAATCCACAGACCACCTCCAAAGACCTGCAGCATCATCTTGCTGCAGATGGTGTCACTGTGCATTGGTCAACAATGCAGCGCACGTTGCACAAGGAGAAGCTGTATGGGAGAGTGATGCGAAAGAAGCCGTTTCTGCAAGCACGCCACAAACAGAGTCGCCTGAGGTATGCAAAAGGACATTTGGACAAGCCAGTTACATTTTGGAAGAAGGTCCTGTGGACTGAGGAAACAAAGATTGAGTTGTTTGGTCATACAAAAAGGCGTTATGCATGGAGGCAAAAAAACACGGCATTCCAAGAAAAGCACTTGCTACCCACAGTAAAATTTAGTGGAGGTTCCATCATGCTTTGGGGCTGTGTGGCCAATGCCGGCATCGGGAATCTTGTTAAAGTTGAGGGTTGCATGGATTCAACTCAGTATCAGCAGATTCTTGACAATAATGTGCAAGAATCAGTGACGAAGTTAAAGTTACGCAGGGGATGGATATTTCAGCAAGACAATGATCCAAAACACCGCTCCAAATCTACTCAGGCATTCATGCAGAGGAACAATTACAATGTTCTGGAATGGCCATCCCAGTCCCCAGACCTGAATATCATTGAACATCTGTGGGATGATGTGAAGCGGCTGTCCATGCTCGGCGACCATCAAACTTAACTGAACTGGAATTGTTTTGTAAACAGGAATGTTCAAATCTACCTTCATCCAGGATCCAGGAACTCATTAAAAGCTACAGGAAGCGACTAGAGGCTGTTATTTTTGCAAAAGGAGGATCTACAAAATATTAATGTCACTTTTTATGTTGAGGTGCCCATACTTTTGCACCTGTCAAATTTTGTTTAAATGCGGACTGCACATTTTCTGTTAGTACAATAAACCTCATTTCAATCCAGAAATATTGCTCAGTCCATCAGTTATTAGATATAGGAAACTGAAATATCTGCTGAAAAAACCCAAATTGTTATAAAGTAAAAAGGTTAACATTAATAGGGGTGCCCAAACTTTATCATTTGACTGTATATACCATGCTGGGCCCAGGTTGGGGGATATATAAACCAGTATGGGGAACTTATGTACCAAGATGGGAAACATATGTACCAGGATGGGGAAATATTCACCATGATAGGGGACATATATACCAGGATGGACCCAGATTGAGGGACATATATACCAGGATGGGGAACATATGTACCAGCATGGGGACATATCAGCATGATAGGGGACATATATACCAGGAGGGGAATATATTTACTAGGATGGGCACTCATTCAATATGATAGGGGACATATATATATCAGAATGGGCCCAGGTTAGGGGACATATATACCAGGATGGGGAACATATGTACTAGGATGGGGACATATTCACCATGATAGGGGACATATATACCAGGATGGGTCCAGGTTAGGGGACATATATATTAAAATCAATAAAAAGTAAAAAAAGGTTATAAAAATATGAAAAAGGTTAAAATCACCTCCCTTTTGCTACATTGAAAATAAAACAATAAAAAAAAATACACATTTGGTATCGCCACATTATAAAATCGAGATCAAAACATTTTATTTACCCAAAAATGGTATAACTCAAAATGTGAACTCAAGATGCAAAAAATAAGCTATCACTGAGCCCCAGATCCTGAAATACAGTTAGGTCCAGAAATATTTGGACAGTGACACAAGTTTTGTTATTTTAGCTGTTTACAAAAACATGTTCAGAAATACAATTCTATATATAATATGGGCTGAAAGTGCACACTCCCAGCTGCAATATGAGAGTTTTCACATCCAAATCGGAGAAAGGGTTTAGGAATCATAGCTCTGTAATGCATAGCCTCCTCTTTTTCAAGGGACCAAAAGTAATTGGACAAGGGACTCTAAGGGCTGCAATTAACTCTGAAGGTGTCTCCCTCGTTAACCTGTAATCAATGAAGTAGTTAAAAGGTCTGGGGTTGATTACAGGTGTGTGGTTTTGCATTTGGAAGCTGTTGCTGTGACTAGACAACATGCGATCTAAGGAACTCTCAATTGAGGTGAAGCAGAACATCCTGAGGCTGAAAAAAAAGAAAAATTCCATCAGAAAGATAGCAGACATGCTTGGAGTAGCAAAATCAACAGTCGGGTACATTCTGAGAAAAAAGGAATTGACTGGTGAGCTTGGGAACTCAAAAAGGCCTGGGCGTCCACGGATGACAACAGTGGTGGATGATCGCCGCATACTTTCTTTGGTGAAGAAGAACCCATTCACAACATCAACTGAAGTCCAGAACACTCTCAGTGAAGTAGGTGTATCTGTCTCTAAGTCAACAGTAAAGAGAAGACTCCATGAAAGTAAATACAAAGGGTTCACATCTAGATGCAAACCATTCATCAATTCCAAAAATAGACAGGCCAGAGTTAAATTTGCTGAAAAACACCTCATGAAGCCAGCTCAGTTCTGGAAAAGTATTCTATGGAGAGATGAGACAAAGATCAACCTGTAACAGAATGATGGGAAGAAAAAAGTTTGGAGAAGAAAGGGAACGGCACATGATCCAAGGCACACCACATCCTCTGTAAAACATGGTGGAGGCAACGTGATGGCATGGGCATGCATGGCTTTCAATGGCACTGGGTCACTTGTGTTTATTGATGACATAACAGCAGACAAGAGTAGCCAGATGAATTCTGAAGTGTACCGGGATATACTTTCAGCCCAGATTCAGCCAAATGCCGCAAAGTTGATCGGACGGCGCTTCATAGTACAGATGGACAATGACCCCAAGCATACAGCCAAAGCTACCCAGGAGTTCATGAGTGCAAAAAAGTGGAACATTCTGCAATGGCCAAGTCAATCACCAGATCTTAACCCAATTGAGCATGCATTTCACTTGCTCAAATCCAGACTTAAGACGGAAAGACCCACAAACAAGCAAGACCTGAAGGCTGTGGCTGTAAAGGCCTGGCAAAGCATTAAGAAGGAGGAAACCCAGCGTTTGGTGATGTCCATGGGTTCCAGACTTAAGGCAGTGATTGCCTCCAAAGGATTCGCAACAAAATATTGAAAATAAAAATATTTTGTTTGGGTTTGGTTTATTTGTCCAATTACTTTTGACCTCCTAAAATGTGGAGTGTTTGTAAAGAAATGTGTACAATTCCTACAATTTCTACCAGATATTTTTGTTCAAACCTTCAAATTAAACGTTTCAATCTGCACTCGAATTCTGTTGTAGAGGTTTCATTTCAAATCCAATGTGGTGGCATGCAGAGCCCAACTCGCGAAAATTGTGTCACTGTCCAAATATTTCTGGACCTAACTGTACGAGTACATTTCAGGTCTCGGAAAATGGTGACAAAAGCGCAATTGTTTTTTTAACAAATTTCTGAATTTTTTTTTCACCACTTAGATAAAACTATACATGTTTGCTATCTACGAACTGGTCCTGACTTAGGGAATCATACTACTAGGTCAGCTTTATTATATAGTGAACATGGTAAGTGAAAAACCCCAAAAAACTATCATGGAATTGCAATTTCACCGCACTTGGAGTTTTTTTTTACTATTTTACCATTTCTCAGTACAATATATTGCAGAATGAATAGTAGAACTCGTGTTGCAAAAATCAACCCATCATGTGGCTAGGTTGATGGAAAAATAAAAAAGTTATGGCTCTGGGAAAAAAAACTGTAAAGCGGAAAATGGTCCAGGGTGAAGGGGTTAAGGAAAGATACAAATATTATTTGAAAATTCAAGCGAGAAAACAGTTTAAAGTTCTATGTATGAAAAAAACGGAAAATGTTGCATGGTCAGGAACGGAGGTAAATGGACGCGATCTTGAACTGGTTAATATTTGGGCAAATTTTTAGCATTAAGTAAAACTAAAAATTTTGTTTTATTTAAGATTAAAGGTAATCTTCCGTTGAGACACATTTCCATTTCTCGCATCCTCCGCCAAGGAGATTGTTTTACTTCTAATTAATTTATGATATTGCATCGCCTTTTGCACACTCGGGGGAATATGTACAAAATAAAAACAGGTGGAAAGAAGAAATGCGATATTAGAGTATTTATGCCACATTAGTTACCATGACAACTTGTTTATTCCTTGACAATTTATGGCCTCAAAAAAAATGTTTTTTAAGAAAAACGACCCTACGGTTCCACATTTACAGCTCACATAAGTGTAAAACCAATTTAAATTATCTAAAGACCTTCTCGGCTGATAGTTTTACTACAGAGATTTACTATAGATCCCATGAAATGAAAAATAGCAGCCAGCTGAGAAGACCAGTCATTGTAAAATAATACCGGGATGTTGATTAAGTAGGGACAGGAGGATAGAAGTGATGAAAATGGTGTTTCTACGTAGGGAATAAGAGATAGTGCAGGTGGCAAAGGCAATATAGACTGGTATCTGCTAGGGGGTGATGAGAGCTGAAGTTCCTGTTCTTCATAATTTTTCACCTGAACACTAATTAATAATGAATTTTGACCGTCATGGACCTTTGTTTCCAAAACAATAGCGATATGTCACACGGTGTCCGATTCCTAATTTCAGGACTATTTCTGACACTTTTCACACAGCAGAGTCAGACACTCCACACACTGCTTTTGCGTTGCACAGACAGGCTCGGGCATCGACCAGCTGTGCTCTTGTTAGTAATCATTCTTGCAAGAGTTACTTTCTGCTAGCCTGTGGATTGCTACTAGAGTCACATGTTTCAGAAGACCTATCACAGTCACCTCCCCCCCTTTTTAAGATGGTGGAGCCTGTTCTCCCATGCTGACACTAGCTTTATGCGATCCCGGTCCTTGTGCTTTGATATCCAGTTGCTAGGGAACCTCTGTGTTCTGTTTGGTGTGTTGTGGGAATACCTTTGCTTTCTGATTATTTCCTTCTGTCACGTGTATAAGGACAGTCTCAGGATCTGAGTTCTCAATTACCATCTGAGACCATGCAGAACTTAGCGTTTCTATTTTTTCTTTGAGCAATTAAGGGTTAATTCATTCCTTGCTTTAGCAGCAGACTAAAGCCCACTTTACATGCTACGACATCGCTCAAGTGATCTCGTTGGGGTCACGGAATTTGTGACACACATCCGGTCGCTTTAGTGATGTCTATGCATGTGACACCTATGAGCGATTTTGAATCGTCGAAAAAACTGTCAAAATCGCTCATCAGTGACATGGGGGTCCATTCTCGAATATCGTTGCTGCTGCAGTAACGATGTAGTTTGTCGTTCCTGCTGCAGCACACATCGCTCTGTGTGACACCGTGTGACGCCCTGGGCAAGCCAGGGGTCACAGGTCATAACACCACCACACCCTACACCCCAGTTAGGAACACCCAAGCTACCAAAATCCTTGTTGCCTTCCTCCAGGGGCTGATGTTCACACCAGGGGGTAGGCCAGGCGGTTGGCTCCGCCCACCGAGGAGTTCACAGCCCTGGAGGCGGGAGGAACCAGACAGTTTAGCTCAGGCAGAGCTTGAGTGGAGAACAGTTTAGGAGAGTGAAGAGTAAACAGTGGAGGGAGGAAAGTGAAGTGAAGTGGAAGGAAGTAGTAGTAAAGCTAAAGAGAGAAGCTGAAGTGACAGTAGTAAAGCCTGAAGTTGGTCCGGGTGTGTGCCCCGGACAGTGCCAGCAAGGTCAGCAGACGGCGCTGAGAGTCCGCAGGGGTGACTACTCGGAGGTTACTGGAAGGACCGCGGACGGGTAGTGGCCCGGCGGTCTGGAGCAGTATACGAAGAACAGTCAGCACCAGGGCAGGGGCCTTTCGGATCCCGGCAAGGCTAGGAGTCGCCATAATTTGCCAAATCCGTCAGTGAAGGGGACGTCTGTCTCCAAACAACCAAGTCCCGATTGAAGGCAACAGTCCGACCGTTACGGAGAGACACCGCCACCGCCAGGGCACCAGTTTCTCAGGGCCAGCACCTGCGGGCAAAGTAGGGCTCCTCCGGCCCATATCCAAGCCGGGGAGCGGGTTACCGGTGGGAACCATCATCAACTTAGGTGCAGGACAGAGGGACCGTCACCTACTGGGGAAAGCAAGTGCAGCCGTCCGTGGGAACCATCTTTCCAGCCGTGTGTTTTACCGAAAACTGTGTCAACGTCTCAGGCTGAGTGAGTACCACAGTGCCGCAAGGCACAGCGCTGCCCCCGCGTCCCTGCACCCCACCAAGCCCTGCATCACCCACCTAATCACTGGGCCCCGGGATCACCAACCCCTACCCACGGAGGGGCAACACAACAACTGGCTGCTCTATACCATCCTTCCCGGGATCCCCATACAGAGCAGCGGTGGTGTCAGCAAATCACCACAACCGTGGGTGGCGTCACGGACAATAACCAATCCCCACACCCAAAAATCCCCATTCACTCACGGGCGAGGAGCGCCGCTAGAGTCCCCGGGATCCGGCCCATCGCTCGAGCCACCGAGCAGCAGCAGCCGCGGCAGCCGGACCCGAGCAGTGGGAGAGCGCGGCGTCCCCTCCTCCGCCCGCGACAACCGCAGGAACGAAGAACCTCACCTTACCTGCGTCCCGCCCGCAATGAGGAAGGAAGGAGGTGGGCGGGATGTTACATCCCGCTCATCTCCACCCCTCCGCTTCTATTGGGCTTAGTGACGTCGCTGTGACGCCACACGGACCACCCCCTTAGAAAGGAGGCGGATCGCCGGTCACAGCGACGTCGCTAGGCAGGTAAGTAGTTTGACGGGTCTGGGCGATGTTGTGCGCCACAGGCAGTGATTTGCCTGTGTCGCACAACCGATGGGGGCGGGTACTCATGCTAGCGATATTGGTACCGATATCGCAGCGTGTAAAGTGGCCATTACTCAGCTGCGTTCAGTTGAGCACTTCCGGGCTGAATTTAATCCCTCTACTTCCTGGAGACCTTGCTGGTTATTCAATTCATTTTGGGAGCTAACCTGGAGAAGAGAGGACGTGGTGGTTGCTGCTTTGCTGTCTGCTGTGATTAGTGCAAGTTAAGTGGTTTCTTCTACCTCCTTTTGTTATACCCTTACCTTTACTCCATGGTCATTCCCCGATGCACGTTATTGGTGTTTATAGGTTTTTGTTACCCCCGTTTGTTTCTTTGTTGAGTTGTTGGGCTCCATCCAGGTCAATCCCCTGGGTGGTGGGGACTTGTTAGGGGCTGGACAGGAGACAGGGCTACGCTGGTTACTCGAACCTTACAACCTCTAAGTTTACTGTTGGGATAAGGGACAGGGCAGGGCTCCCAGACTTAGGGTCAGCCTGTTAGTGCCAGTTCCATCTACTATCCCGTTACGCCTCGCTTCCTTTAGTTTCCTCCTGATCACGTGTTGTCTATACCTCTGTGAGTGGTTGCTGTGAGTTTGAGTTTTGGTTTCCCCCAGTCTGTTAATTTGTGTAAGATTAATCACTCCTGTCCTTGTCCTCTCCTGGGTAGAGGGAGACCACTAGACCAGGGTTATTCAGAAGTAAAGGTTAGGAAGGTGGCCCAATCATCATCACCTTCAGATGTATTTTTGGGATCAAAGTGAGCCAGTGTTCCCCTAGCCTGAGGGCCAGTTTAGGTTCCCCCATCATTCATCCTTGTCTATAAACTTCATCTTTTGTACAGGTCCCTGCACAATTGTTCATCAACTCCTAAATATGAGATACAAGCCTCCTAAAATCCTAAGATGGAGCTTTACTTTCTAGTTGCTTATGGTTTTTTTTTATTGACATATTCAAAGATTTATGGAGTGAGATGACCAGCTTTGGAAAGCAAACTATTGCTTATTATCAGGAAAAATTCGAACTTTTAAAAGGGACCTATCTTCTAAAGGAGGCCAGAATATAAAACTTTTCTCCAAAATATACAATTTTTAAAATTTAATAAAGTTTTGTCTAATTTAGTGATATTAGTTATGGCTCTTTGCTGTCTCAATATTTCACAGCTGAGTGAGACTTCCTGCTTCTGCACTGGACGATACCTCTGTGTGTGGGTAGGACTAGGATTGTGAGAACCCAGGGGAGATCTAAGTGACGTGTTATCTTACTTCATACTGCATGTTGTTATGCAAGAAGACATATAAGGTAGATTTCTGTGTATTTTGGAGCAGTAAGGGGAGCTAGAAACCGCTATTGAAGTAAAACCAGTATTAGCTTCCAGTAAGTGTACAGTATATTGTAAGAGACACAGATTAAACCTTTGCAAATATTAGTTCCTTATTTTGCAGATTAACACTTTATAAGCAGCAATGTTCTCCTCTTGCAGAATAACCATTTAGAAGCAGCTGTATCCTCATTCAACAGAATAACAGACAGAGACATCATAAATAATCAAATAATCAATATTTGGTATGAAGGATCAGTTCCCTGTTGGTAGGGGAGGTAAAAGTTTGCCTGATTTGCAATTCACAAAATAATGGCCCTTTGGGATGTATTAGTTAATTATTTGCACTGTTTATGTTTCTTTTTTTAGAGATTGGTGGGAAAAATAAATAAACCAATTCCCCTATTGTAGTCTATGCACTGGTAAGTCCACAAAACAGTGAAACAGGACATATTGTGGCAGGTTGGACAACAAGCTTTCATTTACCATTTGGATGCTCTTTGGAATCAGCTTCCCTTTCAGATTTAGTACTTACCAAAAAAAATGATTTCACCAGATTTTGTGCTCACTTTGGTAAGTTAAAGGGAATCTGTCACCAGATTTGGGGCCTATAAGCTGCGGCCACCACCAGTGGGCTCTTATATACAGCATTCTAACATATTGTATATAAGAGCCCACGCCACTGTGTAGAACGTAAAAATCCCTTTATAATACTCACCTAAGGAGCGGTCTGGTGCAGACTGGTCGGATGGGTGTCTCCTTTCTCAGATACCGACGCCTCCTTTTTTGGCCATCTTTGTCCTCCTTCTTCTGAAGCCTGGGTGCATGACGCGTCCTACGTCATCCACACTAGCCGGCATTGAGGTCCTGCGCAGGTGGACAAAGGAGGAGGAAGATAAAGATGGCCAAAAGAGGCGGCGCCGATACCGGAGAACGGAGACACCCATCCGACCCGTCTGCAACGCCTCGCCCCTTAGGTGAGAATTATAAAGTGATTTTTATGTTCTACACTGTGGCCTGGGCTCTTATATACAGCATGTTAGAATGTGTATATAAGAGCCCACTGGTGGTGGCCACAGCTTATAGTCACCAAATCTGGGACAGGTTCCCTTTAAAAGTAAAATTTGCATCTGATTTGCTAATGACATATTTGAGAAAAGTCTCATAATTTCATCTACTGTCACTTTTATGTATTTTATCAAACTTGATATCATGAGGGCATCTTTAACTACTTCCGGACAGCCCATGGACTTTAAACATTAAGGTGGTCTGCGCTTTCCTCTGCAGTGACGCTTTAAAATGTCACTGCACAGTAAAACAGCAGTATGCGATCATGCAGCTTCAAGAGCAGGGAGCACACTGTCAGACACTGCCACACGTCTCATAGAGAAGGCAGAGATGACTTATTACCATCTCTGCATTTTACATCACTATAAACTCATTGCTGAAGAAGCGCTGTGTACACAGTAATATGCGCTAATGGTGCGTTCTCCTCCAGAGCCAGTAGTCATGTGATCACAGGATCTAGGTAGGGAGCAGAAGCCGCTGGAACCGAGGAGATAACCCAATAAGTTCTGCTAGTCACTCTGGGAAAAATGCTCGAGTTTCCCATTGACTTCCATTATACTTGGCTCTTGAGTCGAGCCTGTCCAAGCATCTGACCTGATTGTTTCGAGTACCGAGTACTCAAATATGGTAGTGCTCGCTCATCACTAGTTTCTTGTACTGATTAGTACAGCAAAGGCACCACAAGGTGGCAGCAGAGTAACGTCATGCTGAACTAAGACATGACCTGGAGTAGTACAGCAAAGTCACCACAAGGTGGCAGCAGAGTGGTCAGAGAGCCGAGTCAGCAACTGGAAGTTAAATCAATGTACGAGGGTTAAACAAACTCAGAGTCAGAAGCAAGCAAAGGGGTCAGTAGCCGAACAGTAATAAAGAAAAACGAAAGGAGAGACAGAGCCAAGTCAGGGATGGGAGCATAAGTCAAGTACCTGGAAGTTCAAACTACAAACAAAGGTATGACAAGTGGGGCGGGGCCGGGGGAGGACAGACAGGTCAGGCGAGAGAGGGTGCACGGCCGGACAGATTGGGTACCTCAACAGAGCCAGCGTGTAGCTGGTGATGGTCATTGAGACATAGACCATCACTGGCACTGAACCAGAGGTGCAGCACCTAGATATAGCATCCCGGAAACCAGAACAAGGCAGGGAGAAATTAACCCCTGACATGACCAGGCCGGAGCTGGGAGTAGCCACAGCGGCAGATACCGGCCTGGATCATGACAAGGATGAGCTGAAATGTAGTTGAAACATGATGTAATTACTTTCAGTTATACCTTCCATGAATGTCAAGACTTCTCTGATTTTGCACTGTTTACTCCCCCCTGGAACCACCATTATGGTACATTGCCGATGGCTTTGGAATTCTGTAAGAATTAGTCCCTTGCCTACTTTTGAAGTGCATTTTATCTGAAAACGCGCAGCACTTCAGAGTCAAATGTACATGGAGGGGGCAGCATGTATTAGATGTCAAGTTTCCTTTAGGCCTCTTTCACATGTCCTTGTCTTCGGTACGTGTTTAGTTTGTGTCCTCACGTACCGGAGACACGGGCACACGTAGACCCATTAAAATCAATGGGTCTGCGCTCACGTGCGTATTCTGCCATGGACCGGGTGTATGTGTGGAGCATACGTGTGCCCGTGTGCTCCACACGTAGACATGTCCGTTTTTCTCCGGCATCACGGGTGTCACACGGAATGCAAACGGACCACACGGAGGAGCTATTAAGACAGATTTTAGGTTTATCTTCCACCGTTCCTCAAAGTTTCAGGTAGGTGGTCATGTTGGGGTCTACTTACACTTTCTGAGGCCTCTTTCACACGTTCGTGCCTCCGGTACGTGTTTGGTCAGTTTCCGCACGTACCGGAGACACGTACACACACACGTAGACCTAGGTATTCCAATGTATTTACGCACGGAACGTGTGTACGTTCCGTATATACGTGTGTTAATTACCGCAACATGTCCGTTTTCTCTTCGGCATCACGGGTGTCACACGGAACGCAAACGGGTCACACGTAACAGAAACGGACCACACGGTGTGTGTCACCGGAGAAAAGACATGTGTCTGCGAGGAAAAAAAACAAAACTTTACTCACCTTCTCCTGCCCTCCTGTCTTTGCTGCTGCTGTCACTTGCTGCCGACCGCCGCTCATTATGCTCATTGAATATTTACTTCACTGCAGCCGGAAGAAGCAGCAGCGGGGAGTCTGCAGGACCGGAGACTGAAGATCAGCACCACGGACAGCGACGCCAGGGACAGGTGAGCCGAAAGTTCCCATTCTCCGTGTGTTATCACGGATAACACACAGAGAACACACGTGTGCCATAAAAATGGCACACGGAGGACAATACCTTTGACACGTCCGTGAAAAACGTGCGTGATTTTCATGTACGTGTGAAAGAGGCCTTAATAAGATTCTGTGAGGGCCAGGAGAACTGATAGGCCCAGAAGGTGGATCCACTGGGCCGAGCACCCTACTGGAGGGCAGGGTACACGGTAGCCGGAGCACTAGCGTGGCAGGGACGGGTAGAACCAGGTCACCAGGGTCTTGGGGTTTCTTAGACAGTACAGGATACAGGCACAGGTACCAGGTAGCAAGGACAATCAGTAAAACAGGACACGACACAAGGGGACCTGAGCACCTAGCTCACAAGACTAAGCTTCAAGACACGTTGATCAGGCCCCGCTCACATGGGAAGGCCGGTCTTATATACCCAGCACAGCCCTATGCAATATCCTGGTTCAGGTGTGCTGGGCCTATAAGACCAGGAAAGTGGGCGCGGCCCAGTCCTATTCAGAAACATGTGTCTAAGACTCAGAGTCAGACTCCTGAGACCAGGAACAGGACGCAGGGGAGCAAGAGCGGGAGCGGCAGCCATGACCGGTGGACACGTTGATTGGATCAATGAGCAAGGAGCGGAGGTACGATGGCGAGACTGGATCAATGGGTAAGGAGCGGTGCCTGGATGGTGAGACTGGCTCAGTGGGTAAGGAGCGGTGCTGAGGCATCGGGAGCGTGACAGATTCCTGGAGCGGTAAGGATGGCTGCATCTGTAGTGGTCACACGAGCCGCGTCTATGGCGCATACTGCACAACTCAGTAGATCTAAAAGCAACATAAGAGTCAATTACACTTCTTCTAGTTAATACTTTAGGTTAAATTGAAGAAAAAGGCGTCTCGAATACAGTCTTGATTGGTGTTGAATGCACTTGCTGTGTCCTTAATTGACACGTTGCACCTACGGACGCCCATCCTTTTGCGGTGGAGATAAAGGAACTGTCGGGCAACAATCTCTTGACTTTCAGAGCCTATAAAACTCACGGTTCTCGGTGAAGCCTCATTGTAATGCAGTCTATAGAAAATAATTTGGTTCTATCTCGATTGAAGCTCTGAGCTGCACAATTACATTAACAGATGACATTCGGTGAAATACGAAGCAAATAAATACACTAATTTAGTAACATAACTTTATTATAAACCTCCACCATTAAATTGAAGCCAGTACATAAAAATTATAAAATGTTTGCATAAATGAATGAGAAAATTGTAAGGATATTTTATTCAGATGGTGAAAGCAATATAATCTGGGCCAGTCTCCAAGACATCCCGTCTGTAACTTACAGCGCCGACAAACCCGGAGCAAGAAATGAAAAATTATTTTACATACGGCCAATAATGGGAAGAATGAAAGTTACGGTCATGAAGAAGGATTTGGTGTCTGTAAATAATAAAGTGGAGGGAAAATATAAATGGTGAGGGAGTGGATATTAATATGACTCAAAAATCTATTGTGTGCTCCTCCATGTGGAACGCTTCATCTCATCTTATGGAAAAACAACACTAGATATATGACTTCATGATATTTTTGTGCGCTTTTCTACAGCACCTTAGGGCATCCAATACCGCTGTAAGTACAGTCGATGGTTTCATAACTGCCGTAATCCGAGAGTACCGCACCGACGGCACAATAAAATGATCTGTACTGAACAATAGCCATAAATTTAAGGGAGTATTCCTATCTCGAAATGCGTCGGACCACGCCAATCTAAAAAATGAAGAGGCACCTTTACCTTCTATGATTTTCCCTACCAAAGCAGTGTCCCTCATCATATGCTTGGACCAGTTCTATAACATTTTTTCTGAGGATTGAATTGGGGTCCTAGAGACTGGACCCTACTGGTGTCACGCTAGGTACGGGGAAGTACCAAGCGCATGCCGAAAGGGATGGGAAATCTTGTGTCCAGGGAGAGGGAAGATGGTGACCCCTGACCAAACCTATCACTGGTCCCTGGGGTTCCGCACCTATGCACCAAGCCGGATACCTCATCCTAGGTATCACTAGTGCTGGGCCCTAAATATGGAACAGATGGGATGAGCTCTTTGTCAACCCCACTAAACAGTATAGAAGACACAAGGAGGACACACAGGGGGAAATGCATGAACTACGTATCAGTAGATGACTCATATAGAAGCCAGCAGAGCTTTAAGTAGCAATACCACAGAGGAGTACAAGCCACCTGCTTGCAACCAAGGCTTGAAGGAACTGAAAATATCACCAGCACAGTCCAAAGGAAGAAAGGAAGGGATATTTTAGCACTAAGGGAATACTGATAGTCAACAGCTGGGTGGAAGCTCCTGCTGGGTCCAAAAGGGGGAGAGATGAATCCAACAGGAAAGCTACCTATACCAACGAATACTGACAGCAGGAACAATGGAAATTCAGGGAGCATTCTGTGCAGCCAAACACTGTGACCTTCTATGTCCAGAAACAACATGACAGTCTGTCACATGTGAAACACTCGTGACAACTGGTCAGAAAGTGATGGCCCATCCCAAGGGTCTCAAACCTGTGGCTTGGGAGCCACATGTGGCTCCCAAGCCTATGATGTGTGACTCCCGGCTGACTGCCGCTTGGTTCATAAGCACCAAGTGTAGCAAGCCGCTATAAAGAGAATGTCTTCAGATGATGACTTTTGTGCGCAGGCACAGGAGAACACACCCGGATATACATTTTCTGGCCAAAGTGGGAAGATAAATTTGATAAGCTGGAGATAGGTTGATACTTGAAGCTTGATTGTGTTGTGGCAGTGCTTGGTGAAAGAATACTAAGTGGAGATCAATTGGGAACCTCTGGAAGTAAGTATAGTGCCTACAAGAGTTGGACAGAAGGTCTTGGTGGGCCTTCAGCTGTTATACCGGTAAGGGGGGACTCTGGGTGTCACTACTAGGCATAGGCCATAATGGATGTGGCCTATAATCATCTCTCAGAGTGCCATAACATTTTCATATGGGAATACCTCTCAATTCTAATTTCAATGCTTCAACCCCATCAGGGTGTTTAAAGGTATTGTCCGATGTAGACCTTTTTGTATTTCTCATTGGAGCATGTGTGGGGGTATCACCACTACAAATGATGCTTTGCTTTTAGGAGACTGCCCTTTTTCCTGTTGTCCATTGACTGGTCGGTTGAGCCGGTGCCTCCCCCCTTTTAGCTGAGAACCCTTGGATTAACCCAATCAAAAAGTATGGGAAAAAGAAGGAGGAGGTACAGAGAGGCTAAGGTGGAGTCAGAGAAGCTGGCGTGTTCTGAGTGATCGGAAGAGAGGTGCCTGCCAGTGTGGCGTTTTAGTACTAGTACTATGGTGTCGGAATAGGTAAGGTACAGGTAGTGAGAACCTTACCGTGAGTCAGACCGTTAGTGACCCCTGATCACAGTGGTGTGAATACCAAACCACGAAAAAACGTCCCCTAGGCTGGTGAAGCCCATTCAAGAAGCCTAAGGCTATGTGCCCACGCTGCGGAAAATGCGTGGATTTTGCCGCGGATTTCTCGCGGAAAAGCCGCGGATTTTCCAGAAATCTGCAGCACAGCTACTCCCCAGCCATTTCTATGGCATTTGGGAAATGCTGTGCCCACGCTGCGAATTTTTCCGCAGCGGAAATCGTGTGGATTTTCGTGCGGAAAAATCTGCAGCATGTCAATTATTGTTGCGGATTTCTCCGCAGGGTCCCATATACTTACCTGCCTTGATAGAGACCCGAGTCACTTTCTCAGTCCGGTGTGGCGGCAGCGGCAGCAGCGCGGTGGATCCAGCCAGGTACAGGAAGGAAGAGGTGGGCGAGGCCTGCACGAGCTCCGGTCATGTGACAGCCGGAGCTAGTTCAGGCCCGCCCACCTCCAGCACAGTGAACCAGACGCTGCCTGACAGTGACCCGGCCGCCAGAAAGCGAGGTGCTGCATGATGGAGGTAAGTATGAGCACCCCGATCACTGCAGCACTTGTTCTGCATTGAGGATGCAGTGCCGAAGCCATGGTACTGTATCCTCAATGCAGAATGCCCGCACCATATCCGCACGACATTCCGCTGTATATCCGCAGCATTGAAACAGAGAAAGTTTTGTTGCGGATTTCTGGGAGCACCTGCGGAATGTCTTGCGGATATATCCGCAGGACAATGTCCCCGTGGGCACATAGCCTAAAGAGTCTGGGTCCGTATCGGAGGAAGAGTTTCCCTTGCCCTGCCTGAAGAAGTGCGCGCCAGCATACACAACGGAACCAAAACCCCCAGAAGTTGGACTGATTCCACTACAGCAGTACCGTGAGCTAATGTCATTGTGCGCAGTTTGCAGGGCCTAGTGTAGGCCTCAGTAGCCACAGCACAGCATCCACGGAGCCTGGAAGTGGATGCCAACTAGGTTGTAGCGTAGTCGTTACTCTACTTTGCTTGTTTCGGATTTACAGTCTAGTGTTTGTGATAGTTGGGGAGCCACACTCGGGGTGGCCCAGCTGACATGTCAAGCTTGCAAAGGTTAACTCTTTCAGAATAATATTCCCCTATTCACTTGAATAACTGTTTTATATCCTGCTTGTAAATAGAGCACAGATTGTAAGTGAAAAAATCGGTCATCAGCACTTCCCCATTGAATAAAATTGGTCCTAGCGCTCGTCGATAAAAAATCAGATAGTGAATGTCCGATTTCTATGCTCATGTCAGCGAGCCCCTATAGAGAGGATAACCTCACAAGAAAACTCCTCTATTGATAAACAGCGGAACCCAACTGCAAAGAGCGGCTCCCACTCAACGCATTGAATGGACACCATGCACTGATTGGCCACCACTAATGATGAGCGAGCGTGCTCATCACTGCTCGATACTCGATCAAGCATCAAGATACTCAGATATGGTTGGCACTCAACACTCAGTATTCGGCTCGGGGGGCTCAGATGTGTCATTCGTGAATGATCTGACACAAAGAATGGCTCTCACTGGGGTTAAACACAATATGTTTGCATGCTGTATGTAAAAAAAGAACAAAAGACCTACTGTACCCTTCCCTGGAAATGCTCTGTTTTTATAGCTGTCTGTATGTGGGTGGAGAACCGAACTCCCCAATAATTGACTTCCGTTATACTCGTTACTCAAGTTGAGCCCTTCAGAGTGTCCAACTTGCTCCACTCGAGTAAAATAACACTCAAATGTTGTAGTGTTCACTCATTATTAGTCACCTTCATTTCATTGGTCTGCTTCTCAATGATAATGATTGGGTAATTAACCATACTGTCACGGGTGACAGACAGTCATGTGGTTTCTGGCAATAGAAGGTCACAGGATTTGGCTGTGTAAAATGCTCCCTGACTTTCCATTGTTTCTGAAGTCAGTATTCATTGGTATAGGTAGCTTTCCTGTTGGATTTTCATCTCTCCCTCTTTTGGACCCAGCAGGTTCTCGCCTTCCACCCAGTTGCTAATTATCAGTATTCTCTTGGTGCTTCAATATTCCCTTCTTCCCTGGACTGGTGCTGGTGATATTATTTAGTTCATTCTAGTTCTGATTGCAAGCAGCTGGCTTGTTCTTATTTGTAGTATCATTGCTGAATGTCTAACTGTGTCATCTGTAGATAAGTAGTTCATGCATTTCCCCCCTGTGTGTCCTCCTTGTGTCTTCCTTTAATGTTTGTTAGGGTTAACAAAAAGCTCATCCCACCCATTCCCTATTTAGGGTCCAGAACTAGGGATATCTAGGGTCAGGTATCCAGCTTGGCGCATAGGTGCGGAACCTATCTAGGGTGGTGAAACCTCATCCCACCTATTCTCTATTTAGGGCCCAGCACTAGGGATACCTAGGGTCAGGTATCCAGCTTGGCAGATAGGTGCGGAAACTTTCTACGGTGTTAGGGACCACAGGGACAAGCAGTAGGTTTGGTCAGGGGTCACCATCTTCCCTTCCCTAGATGCAAGGGTCCCCTTCCCTTACCTTTTACCGCTTGCTTGGTACTTTCCCATACCTAGCATGACACATGCTATTAGGTTGGCTCATAGAAAAATTAGGGTGATGCTCATTCGCTGGAAATGAAGTAGCAACTTTTGGCTGAGCTGATCGCACCGATTAGAGTAAGAGGACTTAAGACCACGTTACACGCAACGATGTATCTAATGATATATAACCGGGGTCACGGATTCCGTGACACACATCCGGCATCGTTGGCGACGTTGCTGCATGTGACAGCAAGGAGTGACTGTTAACAATGGAAAATACTCACCAAATCGTCCATTGTTGACACGTCGTTCCTTTTCAAAAAATTGTTGATTGTTGAGCACGCAGGTTGTTCGTCGTTCCCGAGGCAGCACACATCGCTACCTGTGACACCTCAGGAACGTCAAACAACAACTTACCTGCGGCCGCCGGCAATGAGGAAGGAAGGAGGTGGGCGGGATGTTACGTCTTGCTCATCTCCGCCCCTCCGCTTCTATTGGGCGGCCGCTTAGTGACGCCGCTGTGACGCCGCACGAACCGCCCCCTTAGAAAGGAGGTGGTTCGCCGGTCACAGCGACGTCGCTAGCCAGGTAAATAGTGTGACAGGTGCTAGCGATGTTGTGCGCCACAGGCAGTGATTTGCCCGTGACGCACAAACGACGGAGGCGGGTGATTTCACCACCGATATCGCTGCGTGTAAAGACCCCTTAAATGAAAGCAAGGCTGGACAGTAAGTTGAAGGACAATACTGTAACCAAAATCCTGTTCCATATGTCTAAATGGTAAGTGTATGGATTTCTGCTAATCCAATAAATACCCTTAGAAAGCATCTCAATGTAATTTACCACTTCGGTGAAAGTACTCTGGTCTACAATAGTCGTTATGGTTGAAGCCAAAGGAGGAGAAAAGCCAAAGACGTCTTCCACCAGACTCCACGAGGCTCCCTGTCCTGTAATTATACTCCGGTGACTCCATAATATGCATTGAATTTCTCAGATCTTCCTAAATTGAATGTAGAAGCCGCGTGTTTAGTAATGGGGGCTGGAAATTGAGTGAATTCAGTTGTGACCCTCACTGGTCCCTCAGGTATTTAGTGACAGAACCGGTCTATCATTACCATACACCATTTATCTATGTCACGTCTGCGCTCTGTGCTCACAGAATGAATTTGCATTGGCCAAAGAGAGGTGAAAGAACGAGAAAGTTGGTCATATTCATAGTGTTATAGAGAAAGTGCTTCTAGAAACAATCTGTTGTTCTGGAAAACGAGTCAGTCCCAAGCGTAAGTCAATGTTACTTTGTTGATGCATGTGAAGTGATGGCCCAGGGGCGCCTCTGGCTGTGTAGTCGTGGCACCAGAGAGTTCAAAGCACACCCCTGACTCCATCACTCCTTCAATGTTGGGGACTAGCTTGATGGGACAGTGTGTGACGGTGTCTTCGTCGGATGGTGCACAAATAGTCCTCAGGCAAAAGTTGGTGAAAATAAAAGATGACATTTATTGGCACAATACAATCCGGTCAGCAGAATTTGGCACTTTCTGTGGAGCTGGGGACAACCTGCCCAAACGCGCCCTCTGGTGGGGATATGCCCTGGGTACTCCGCTTCTCCGGGCTCCCACTCCTAAGTCAAGCACACACTGGACCCACACCAGCGGATTCAGACCTTGAGGTTGCGTCCTCCTCCGTAACTCCGGCGTCCCCTGATGTTCCGCTCATACACACTGCCACCGATGGTCACACACTGCTGTCCCGGATCCGACTCCCTTCCACACACACAGACCTTCCCTAGACATCCAGCCGACTCCTCCTTCCCCGGTGGCAACAGCCGTCCCACCCGGCCACTAGGGGGTGCCCTAACACTACAACATATTACAATACACTTTTATTAAAACAGCTTTAACAATTCCGGATTAACTCTGTTGTTACTGGTAGGGGGTAGGCCCACCCACTACATGCCTCCCCTCTTAAAATCCGAGCCTCCCGGCACGGCTCTTCTCTAAAAGCACACAACATAGAAAAACCTTTAGACCAGTTCACAGCAACAGCGGCACCAGTTCAGCAGCGCGCCCGATCTTTAGGTGGCGCCCGGAGGCACAGCAGCGCTCCCGGTCTTCAAATGGCGCCCGGAGGCTCAACAGCGCTCCCGGTCTTAGATGGCGCCCGGAGGCTCGACAGCGCTCCCGGTCTTAGTGGGCGCCCGGAGGCTCAACAGCGCTCCCGGTCTTAGTTGGCGGGCAACAGGCCCGTAGGACTTTTAACAAAAACTTCTGCCGGTCTAAGAACGATACCGGTCTTCAAACAGATCAGCTGCGGAGCTCTATTCTGGAGGCCAGGACCGCTTCCACTCCTCCGCCTGTGCCTGTATGTAGGCTCCCAGAGACTGCCCCGGCTGGCGGCGTACTCTCCGGAAGGACACGGGGGCAAAAGGTGGCTCTGCTGGCACAGCTTCTTCCGCTCCTGGCGGGGGTGATGGTGTCGCTACCCGGGATGGTGGTGGCGCGGGTGGCGGCGCGTCCAAGACTATGACCGGTCTGTTGGTCACATTCTGACTCACCGCTATCACCGGTGCAGCTCTTTCCGGGTCGGTGATCGTGCCAGATGGTGCTTCCGGTGGAACTGCCGAGGTGCGCCTGGAGTGAGGGGCCGCGGTCGGCACCGGCTTTGGATGGTTCCGGCGCCGTTCCTGTTGTTCCTCCCACTCCAGCTCTTGCTGCCACTTGGCCGCTTCCCGGGCGGTCGGCATCCGCGTGACCCCCACCGCAAACAGGCCGCGGCTACCGGCATCGGGCAAAAATTGGACCTTCTCGCCCGGATACAGCGTGTGGAGACGTTTAGGCAGCCCCTCCACATCCAGGTGGACTCTATTATAGAAGAAGTCGTCCCCGGTGTTTACTTCGCGGATGAACCCGTAGCCCTCCTGCTGATTAAACTTCACCACCACTCCGGTGGTGAATTGCAGGGCCAGCTCCTCACCGTCGGGACCGGACAGCATTTCCCGGACAATGGTTTCGGCAAGGAGGCATTCCCGGACAGGGTCGGGTGCCGGGGACGGAGCTCTGGGGTGCGGTACGGTGGACGGGACGATTACCGGGTCCCAGACGAAGCCCAGGTGGTCTTCCTCCAGCCGCTCGGCAGCCACTTCAGCCGGCTCCCGCACGGGGGCAGATGGTGTGGCGGCGGCGCCAAGCTGTGGGGTCTCCCAAGGAAAGTCCGTAATCCCCAAAGGCCGGCTCCCTGGTGGCGGGGTGGCATACGTCGCCCGGACCTCCGTGATCGTACCTCCGGTCTTCGCATCCCACGTGGTCTTCCAGGACACCTTCTCGGGCCGCGTGGAACCTCCCGGTCCGGTCGGAAGGTCTGCAAGGGATGCCTCACTTGCGGGAGCAAACTTGGGGCGCCCCCGGCCTAGGCTGACCAGAGCCATGGTGGTGGCAAGTTCTTCAGGTTGTCCAGAAGTCTCCATCTCTGATCGCTGTACTGTTAATAGCGGCGGCGTCAAAGCTGAGACTGAGGAAAGAGGAGGCGGGCCTTTGTTTCCCGCTCTTAAACAGAATCCTCCCCCAGCCTCACGCATAATCTTGACTCCTCCGCGGCGGTACTTCTTTTTCTTCTGAATACCGCCCACTTCGTGCGTCTTCCTCAATGCCCTGGGACTGGCGCCTCCCCTCTTTGGGCGGAGTACTCTGTACCTCTTCTTCGGCACCGGCCAGCCCCAGGCTCTTCTTTTGGCGCCGACTTTTCGCGCCTTTTCTTCGTTTTCTTCCCACCAGGGGACTGGAAATCTTCTCTCGTAGTCGGGATCCTGTGCCCCAGGCACCACCTGATCTCCAGCTTCGTGGGCCCCTGGCAGGGAACTCGTATCCTGCCGACTACGCCACATGAAGTGATGGCCCAGGGGCGCCTCTGGCTGTGTAGTCGTGGCACCAGAGAGTTCAAAGCACACACCTGACTCCATCACTCCTTCAATGTTGGGGACTAGCTTGATGGGACAGTGTGTGACGGTGTCTTCGTCGGATGGTGCACAAATAGTCCTCGGGCAAAAGTTGGTGAAAATAAAAGATGACATTTATTGGCACAATACAATCCGGTCAGCAGAATTTGGCACTTTCTGTGGAGCTGGGGACAACCTGCCCAAACACGCCCTCTGGTGGGGATATGCCCTGGGTACTCCGCTTCTCCGGGCTCCCACTCCTAAGTCAAGCACACACTGGACCCACACCAGCGGATTCAGACCTTGAGGTTGCGTCCTCCTCCGTAACTCCGGCGTCCCCTGATGTTCCGCTCATACACACTGCCACCGATGGTCACACACTGCTGTCCCGGATCCGACTCCCTTCCACACACACAGACCTTCCCTAGACATCCAGCCGACTCCTCCTTCCCCGGTGGCAACAGCCGTCCCACCCGGCCACTAGGGGGTGCCCTAACACTACAACATATTACAATACACTTTTATTAAAACAGCTTTAACAATTCCGGATTAACTCTGTTGTTACTGGTAGGGGGTAGGCCCACCCACTACACATGCAAAAGCAGATACTGGACAGACATTGCTACATGTCTATGGTCTACAGTCACAATATGCAAAATGTTACTTAAAGCTGAATCATTATTTTAATTTTTATTTCATAAATCATTAATACAGAAGAAAATAAGCAGCTTTGTAATATATCTGATCAGACAAGTTGGTCTCTTTCACTGCCAGAATCGATTGATTATTAATAGTAGTTGTCGCGGGCGGCGGAGGGGAAGCTGCGCTCACCCACTGCTCGGGTCCGGCTGCTGCTGCTCGGTGGTGGCTCGAGCGGTGGGCTGGATCCCGGGGACTCGAGCGGCGTTCCTCGCCCGTGAGTGAAAGGGGGTGGTGTGGTTTGGGGATATTGTCCGTGACGCCACCCACGGTTGTGGTGAGGTTGTGACACCACCGCTGCTCTGGACGGGAATCCCGGGAGCGATGACAGGGAGCAGCTTGGATGTTGGTTCTCCCCTCCGTGGGTAGGGGGGTTGGTTGTCCCGGGGCCCCAGTGAGGGTTAGGGATGGCAGGCGGGTTACGGGGCCTGGTGAGGTGCAAGGTCGCGGGGGCAGCGCTGTGCCGCACAACACAGTGGTACTCACTCAGCCAATGATGAATTCAAAGTCTGCGGTAAAACAAACGGCTGGATGGACGGGTCCCACAGACGGCTGCGGTTGTTCTCCCCCCGGTAGGTTGATGGTGACTGCCTTTCCCTGCACCTGTGTTGTGTTTACGGTTCCAATGGCTTCCCACCGGTAACCCCCTCCCCAGCTTGGATGGATGCTGAGGGAGCCCCTTTTGCCCGCAGGCTCTGGCCCTGGGAACTGTAGCCTTGGCGGTGACTGTGTTTCCCTTTTCGGTGTGAGCTGTTGCCTTCAATGGGGTCTTGACTGCTGGGAAACCCCGGAGGTTCCCTTCGCTAACGGATTTGACCAGTTTTACGGCGACTCCTAGCCTGGTCGGGGTCCGTAGGCCCTGCCGAATGGTACTGGCTTCTCTTCACTCCCTGATCCGGTACCGGTGGGCAACCGCCCGTCCCCGGTCCTTACGGTTCACTCCAATCAGCCTCTCCTGCAGACGGTCACCACCGTCTGCCAACCTTGCTGTATGTGCCCGGGCCACGCACCCGGACACGGTCAGTCTCCTCTACTACCACTTCACTCTTCCCTTCCCTAACTGATCTCTCACTCCTTTTCCCGCCTCCAGGACTGTGAACTCCTTGGTGGGCGGGACCAACCGCCTGGCCCACCCCCTGGTGTGGACATCAGCCCCTGGAGGGAGGCAACAAGGATTTGTGTTTGACTTCGGTGTGCCAAGCCGGGGTGTGGGGTGTGTTGATGTAGTACCTGTGACATCCTGGCTTGTCCAGGGCGCCACATAGTGATGAGCGGGCACTACCATGCTCGGATGCTCAGTACTCGTAACTAGTGATGAGCGGGCACTACCATGCTCAGATTCTCAGTACTAGTAACTAGTGATGAGCGGGCACTACCATGCTTGGGTGCTCAGTACTCGTAACTAGTGATGAGCGGGCACTACCATTCTCGGGTGCTCAGTACTGGTAACTAGTGATGAGCCGGCACTACCATGCTCAGATGCTCAGTACTTGTAACTAGTGATGAGTGGGCACTACCATGCTCGGATGCTCAGTACTCGTAACTAGTGATGAGCGAGCACTACCATGCTCGTGTGCTCTATACTGGTAACTAGTGATGAGCGGGCACTACTATGCTCAGGGGCTCAGTACTCGTAACTAGTGATGAGCGGACACTACCATGCTCAGGTGCTCAGTACTCGTAACTAGTGATGAGCGAGCACTACCATGCTCGGGTGCTCAGTACTCGTAACTAGTGATGAGCGGGCACTACCATGCTCGGGTGCTCAGTACTCGTAACTAGTGATGAGCGGGCACTACCATGCTCGGGTTCTCAGTACTGGTAACTAGTGATGAGCAGGCACTATCATGCTCAGCTGCTCTGTACTCGTAACTAGTGATGAGCGAGCACTACCATGCTCGGGTGCTTTGTACTGGTAACTAGTGATGAGCGGGCACTACCATGCTCGGGTTCTCAGTACTGGTAACTAGTGATGAGCGGGCACTACCATGCTCGGGTGCTTTGTACTGGTAACTAGTGATGAGCGGGCACTACCATGCATGGGTTCTCAGTACTGGTAACTAGTGATGAGCGGGCACTACCATGCTCAGGTGCTCAGTACTGGTAACTAGTGATGAGCGGGCACTACCATGCTCGGGTTCTCAGTACTGGTAACTAGTGATGAGCGGGCACTACCATGCTCGGGTGCTCAGTACTGGTAACTAGTGATGAGCGGGCACTACCATGCTCGGGTGCTCTGTACTGGTAACTAGTGATGAGCGGGCACTACCATGCTCGGGTGCTCTGTACTGGTAACTAGTGATGAGCTGGCACTACCATGCTCGGGTTCTCAGTACTCGTAACTAGTGATGAGCGGGCACTACCATGCTCGGGTGCTCTGTACTGGTAACTAGTGATGAGTGGGCACTACCATGCTCGGGTGCTCGGTACTCGTAACTAGTGATGAGCGGGCACTACCATGCTTGGGTGCTCAGTACTCGTAACTAGTGATGAGCGAGCACTACCATGCTCGGATGCTCAGTACTGGTATCTAGTGATGAGCGGGCACTACCATGCTCGGGTGCTCAGTACTGGTATCTAGTGATGAGCGGGCACTACCATGCTCGGGTGCTCTGTACTGGTAGCTAGTGATGAGTGGGCACTACCATGCTCGGGTGCTCGGTACTCGTAACTAGTGATGAGCGGGCACTACCATGCTCAGGTGCTCAGTACTCGTAACTAGTGATGAGTGGGCACTACCATGCTCGGGTACTCAGTACTTGTAACTAGTGATGAGTGGGCACTACCATGCTCAGGGGCTCAGTACTGGTAACTAGTGATGAGCGGGCACTACCATGCTCAGGGGCTCAGTACTCGTAACTAGTGATGAGCGGGCACTACCATGCTCGGGTACTCAGTACTGGTAACTAGTGATGAGTGGGCACTACCATGCTCGGGTGCTCAGTACTCGTAACTAGTGATGAGTGGGCACTACCATGCTCGGGTGCTCAGTACTCGTAACTAGTGATGAGCGGGCACTACCACGCTCGGGTGCTCAGTACTGGTAACTACTGATGAGCGGGCACTACCATGCTCGGGTGCTCAGTACTTGTAACTAGTGATGAGTGGGCACTACCATGCTCGGATGCTCAGTACTCGTAACTAGTGATGAGCGAGCACTACCATGCTCGTGTGCTCTGTACTGGTAACTAGTGATGAGCGGGCACTACTATGCTCAGGGGCTCAGTACTCGTAACTAGTGATGAGCGGACACTACCATGCTCAGGTGCTCAGTACTCGTAACTAGTGATGAGCGAGCACTACCATGCTCGGGTGCTCAGTACTCGTAACTAGTGATGAGCGGGCACTATTATTCTCGGGTGCTCAGTACTGGTAACTAGTGATGAGCGGGCACTACCATGCTCAGATGCTCAGTACTTGTAACTAGTGATGAGTGGGCACTACCATGCTCGGATGCTCAGTACTCATAACTAGTGATGAGCGAGCACTACCATGCTCGTGTGCTCTGTACTGGTAACTAGTGATGAGCGGGCACTACCATGCTCGGGTGCTCTGTACTGGTAACTAGTGATGAGTGGGCACTACCATGCTCGGGTGCTCGGTACTCGTAACTAGTGATGAGCGGGCACTACCATGCTTGGGTGCTCAGTACTCGTAACTAGTGATGAGCGAGCACTACCATGCTCGGATGCTCAGTACTGGTATCTAGTGATGAGCGGGCACTACCATGCTCGGGTGCTCAGTACTGGTATCTAGTGATGAGCGGGCACTACCATGCTCGGGTGCTCTGTACTGGTAACTAGTGATGAGTGGGCACTACCATGCTCGGGTGCTCGGTACTCGTAACTAGTGATGAGCGGGCACTACCATGCTCAGGTGCTCAGTACTCGTAACTAGTGATGAGTGGGCACTACCATGCTCGGGTACTCAGTACTTGTAACTAGTGATGAGTGGGCACTACCATGCTCAGGGGCTCAGTACTGGTAACTAGTGATGAGCGGGCACTACCATGCTCAGGGGCTCAGTACTCGTAACTAGTGATGAGCGGGCACTACCATGCTCGGGTACTCAGTACTGGTAACTAGTGATGAGTGGGCACTACCATGCTCGGGTGCTCAGTACTCGTAACTAGTGATGAGTGGGCACTACCATGCTCGGGTGCTCAGTACTCGTAACTAGTGATGAGCGGGCACTACCACGCTCGGGTGCTCAGTACTGGTAACTACTGATGAGCGGGCACTACCATGCTCGGGTGCTCAGTACTTGTAACTAGTGATGAGTGGGCACTACCATGCTCGGATGCTCAGTACTCGTAACTAGTGATGAGCGAGCACTACCATGCTCGTGTGCTCTGTACTGGTAACTAGTGATGAGCGGGCACTACTATGCTCAGGGGCTCAGTACTCGTAACTAGTGATGAGCGGACACTACCATGCTCAGGTGCTCAGTACTCGTAACTAGTGATGAGCGAGCACTACCATGCTCGGGTGCTCAGTACTCGTAACTAGTGATGAGCGGGCACTATTATTCTCGGGTGCTCAGTACTGGTAACTAGTGATGAGCGGGCACTACCATGCTCAGATGCTCAGTACTTGTAACTAGTGATGAGTGGGCACTACCATGCTCGGATGCTCAGTACTCATAACTAGTGATGAGCGAGCACTACCATGCTCGTGTGCTCTGTACTGGTAACTAGTGATGAGCGGGCACTACTATGCTCAGGGGCTCAGTACTCGTAACTAGTGATGAGCGGACACTACCATGCTCAGGTGCTCAGTACTCGTAACTAGTGATGAGCGAGCACTACCATGCTCGGGTGCTCAGTACTCGTAACTAGTGATGAGCGGGCACTACCATGCTCGGGTGCTCAGTACTCATAACTAGTGATGAGCGGGCACTACCATGCTCGGGTTCTCAGTACTGGTAACTAGTGATGAGCAGGCACTATCATGCTCAGCTGCTCTGTACTCGTAACTAGTGATGAGCGGGCACTACCATGCTCGGGTGCTCTGTACTGGTAACTAGTGATGAGCGGGCACTACCATGCTCGGGTGCTCTGTACTGGTAACTAGTGATGAGCGGGCACTACCATGCTCGGGTTCTCAGTACTCGTAACTAGTGATGAGCGGGCACTACCATGCTCGGGTGCTCTGTACTGGTAACTAGTGATGAGTGGGCACTACCATGCTCGGGTGCTCGGTACTCGTAACTAGTGATGAGCGGGCACTACCATGCTTGGGTGCTCAGTACTCGTAACTAGTGATGAGCGAGCACTACCATGCTCGGATGCTCAGTACTGGTATCTAGTGATGAGCGGGCACTACCATGCTCGGGTGCTCAGTACTGGTATCTAGTGATGAGCGGGCACTACCATGCTCGGGTGCTCTGTACTGGTAACTAGTGATGAGTGGGCACTACCATGCTCGGGTGCTCGGTACTCGTAACTAGTGATGAACGGGCACTACCATGCTCAGGTGCTCAGTACTCGTAACTAGTGATGAGTGGGCACTACCATGCTCGGGTACTCAGTACTTGTAACTAGTGATGAGCGGGCACTACCATGCTCAGGTGCTCTGTACTGGTAACTAGTGATGAGCAGGCACTACCATGCTCGGGTGCTCAGTACTGGTAACTAGTGATGAGTGGGCACTACCATGCTCAGGGGCTCAATACTGGTAACCAGTGATGAGCGGGCACTACCATGCTCAGGGGCTCAGTACTCGTAACTAGTGATGAGCGAGCACTACCATGCTCGGGTACTCAGTACTGGTAACTAGTGATGAGTGGGCACTACCATGCTCGGGTGCTCTGTACTCGTAACTAGTGATGAGTGGGCACTACCATGCTCGGGTGCTCAGTACTCGTAACTAGTGATGAGTTGGCACTACCATGCTTGGGTGCTCGGTACTCGTAACTAGTGATGAGCGGGCACTATTATGCTCAGGTGCTCGGTACTCGTAACTAGTGATGAGTGGGCACTACCATGCTCAGGTGCTCGGTACTCGTAACTAGTGATGAGCGGGCACTACCATGCTCAGGGGCTCAGTACTCGTAACTAGTGATGAGTGGGCACTACCATGCTCAGGGGCTCAGTACCCGTAACTAGTGATGAGCGGGCACTACCATGCTCGGATGCTCTGTACTCGTAACTAGTGATGAGCGGGCACTACCATGCTCGGGTGCTCAGTACTGGTAACTAGTGATGAGCGGGCACTACCATGCTCAGGGGCTCAGTACTCGTAACTAGTGATGAGTGGGCACTACCATGCTCAGGGGCTCAGTACCCGTAACTAGTGATGAGCGGGCACTACCATGCTCGGGTGCTCTGTACTGGTAACTAGTGATGAGCGGGCACTACCATGCTCGGATGCTCTGTACTCGTAACTAGTGATGAGCGGGCACTACCATGCTCAGGTGCTCAGTACTGGTAACTAGTGATGAGCGGTCACTACCATGCTCGGGTGCTCAGTACTGGTAACTAGTGATGAGCGGGCACTACCATGCTCAGGTGCTCAGTACTGGTAACTAGTGATGAGCGGTCACTACCATGCTCGGGTGCTCAGTACTGGTAACTAGTGATGAGCGGACACTACCATGCTCAGGTGCTCAGTACTGGTAACTAGTGATGAGTGGACACTACCATGCTCAGGTGCTCAGTACTGGTAACTAGTGATGAGCAGGCACTACCATGCTCGGGTGCTCAGTACTGGTAACTAGTGATGAGCGGTCACTACCATGCTCGGGTGCTCAGTACTGGTAACTAGTGATGAACGGGCACTACCATGCTCGGGTGCTCAGTACTGGTAACTAGTGATGAGCGGTCACTACCATGCTCGGGTGCTCAGTACTGGTAACTAGTGATGAGTGGGCACTACCATGCTCGGGTGCTCAGTACTGGTAACTAGTGATGAGCGGGCACTACCATGCTCGGGTGCTCAGTACTGGTAACTAGTGATGAGTGGGCACTACCATGCTCAGGGGCTCAGTACCCGTAACTAGTGATGAGCGGGCACTACCATGCTCGGATGCTCTGTACTCGTAACTAGTGATGAGCGGGCACTACCATGCTCGGATGCTCTGTACTCGTAACTAGTGATGAGCGGGCACTACCATGCTCGGATGCTCTGTACTCGTAACTAGTGATGAGCGGGCACTACCATGCTCGGGTGCTCAGTACTCGTAACTAGAGATGAGTGAATCTGTTCGCATTCGCCAATTTCAGATTCAGTGCGAGCTTTACCGATTCTGGCTTGGCAACCCGAACACTTTGCTCAAAAATCGGCAATGTTCGGTAACTGTTTACCAATGTTTGCTAATTTTGTTTTATTATTATTATTATTATATTATTATTATTATTATTATTATTATTATTATTATTATTAAAAGTGGTAGTATTTATTTTATTACTGTTGTTTCTGTAATTTATATTATTTATTATTATTACTGTTTTTATTATTTTTATTGTAAATATTCTTAGTTGTGTTGGTTCTAGCGGTAAGAGGAGTATGAATAGTAACAATAGCAATACTACTTTTCTTGTAACTTTTTACTTGGCCACGCCGAGCCTTTCCTGCCTGAGATTGATATGCACCTATGCAATGTCCTGAAAGGTAACCACATCCAATTTATCTCTTTATTACAGCGGGACTTCTTCTGATATGTTCTTCAGGGACCTGGAATCAAATGCTGCCAGAGCAGATATATGGATAATGGAAAACCCTAGAGGCCAGCCCGGGCTCCCAAAAGAAATGCTGCATCTTGGAAGGAAAAAAAAAGATAAATATTCCTTCCCGTACAAAGCTGTCATCTCTCGGTAATGGTGATGCACATTAGTAACAAAAGCCATGCTCACCCAAATTCATTACATAAATCTTATGGGGCCTTGTGTGCAGAACGTCTATATACATATCAGCATATATTCATTCTTACAAGTGTATTATGAACGGATGGAGGGGTCATCACAGCGCAGATTCACACTCCCAGTGTTACAATTGACGCACAGATCCAGAAATAATATAATTTAAAGAATATCCATTCCAAACGAAAAGTGGAGAGCCGAATATCTGGTACTAAATACATGCGGTAGGCACGCTAAGGGGTACTTTGCACGCTGCGACATCGCTAGCCGATGCTTGCGATGCCGAGCGCGATAGTCCCCGCCCCCGTCGCACATGCGATATCTTGTGATAGCTGCCGTAGCGAACATTACCGGCGACCCACCTCCTTCCTAAGGGGGCGGGTCGTGCGGCGTCACAGCGACGTCACATGGCAGGCAGCTAATAGAAGCAGAGGGGCAGAGATGAGTGGGACGTAAACATCGCGCCCACCTCCTTCCTTCCGCATAGCCGGTGGAGGCAGGTAAGGAGATGTTCCTCGCTCCTGCGGCTTCATACACAGCGATGTGTCCTGCCACAGGAACGAGGAACAACATCGTATCTTCTATTGGTGCGACATTATGGAAATGTCCGACTCTACACAGATCACCGATTTACGACGCTTTTGTCGGCGCATCTAGGCTTTACACGTTGCGACGTCGTTACCGGCACCGGATGTGCGTCACTTTCAATTTGACCCCGACGATATCGCAGTAGCGATGTCGCAACTTGCAAAGTACCCCTAAGAGTTAATGTCAAGCCCTTTATAGAAACTCTGATTTGGCTAAGTAGTAGTAAGACTGGTCAATTTCAGATTCAGTACGAGCTTTGCCGCTCCGGTTTGGGCTCAGCTACCTGAGAACTTTGCTCAAAAGTCGGCAATATTCAGTAACTGTTCGTTTGCAGAAACCTTACTCCTGGCCCCATCACAGCCAAGTCAATTATTGGCATGGCTGTGATTGGCCAGGGAAATCACTGTTAAAAAAAAGGAAGGATAAGGGTTAAAGCATGACATACTTACTGAGTCTCCCCGCTGCTGTAACTGCTGTACTTCCTTATTATCCCTCATACATATTCACTGCTTTCCATGCCCACCGGCATCTCTGATTGACTGCAGTCAGACCTTGCCCCCATACAGTATCTGTCATTGATTGCAATCACAGACCCTGTCTGTGGGTCTATCATAGCGTGGTGTAAAATAAATAAATACAATGGCATAGGGTCCCCCCATCTTTTGATACCAGCACAGATAAAGTCCACAGCTACAGGCTGGTATTCTCAGGCTGGGGAGGCCCATGCTTATTGGGCCCCCCAGCCTAAAAATAGCAGCCTGTAGCTGCCCAGAATTTCTGCATCCATTAGATGCGAAACTCCAGGAACTTTACCCGGCTGTTCTTGATTACCTTGGTGAGGTGGCAATTGGGGTAATAAGGAGTTAATCACAGCTCATAGCTTCCACTAAGCCCTAGATTAGTAATGTAGAGGGTCTATGAGGCCCCCCTCCCTACATTACTAATCTGTAAGTGAAAAGAAATAAACACAAAAAAAGAAAAAATCCTTTATTTAAAGTAAAAGACAAAAAACACTCTCTTTCACCCCATTATTAACCCCCAAAATACCTCGGAAAGTCCGACTTAATCCACACAAGGTACCACGACAATCCTGACTCTGCTACATCTGAAGTGACAGCGTGTATCCATAGAACATGACCACATGCTGCAATTTCAGGCAGAGACTTAGCAGCGATGAGTGGTGATATCACTCAGCTAAGTTGCAGTCACAGCTGGAGATTCCCAGGGCCCTCCACTTGTGATTGCAGGTTAACTGACCTCAGGTGACTAAAATTAACTCAGTAACCTCCCCTCAGGTGAAGTCACTGAGTTCAGAGACCCACATCTGCTGCATTTTTTTGGGTAAGAGATGTAGATTTGTAGCTGAAATGTCTACATTATATTCCTGCACCCAATCTACACCTTCTGGCGAAAAAGAAACTGCATCAAACCACCATGCGGTTTAGATGCGATAGTGATATGATTTTTTTGTCAGGGGGTGTAGATTTTGGTGCAGGTATATGATGTAAAAATTTACTGCTGGATCTGTTCTAATGGATGGTTACTGCACATGTGAACATAGCCTATGTCAGGCTGCCAGCAGAAGGAGCTGGAGCCCTGCAGGATAGACACTAGACAGTGATGAATAAGAGAGGAGATGGAAACACCGGGTGTGCTTGGTGCAATACCTCAAAGCACCAGCCGTAAAGCAGATGACGCAAGGCGTGCGTGTGGTGGTCGGACAGGCCAGGTCAAATACTGAGTGGTGAGAAAGAAGACTGGAGGGATGAGCAGAAGCGAGGTCGGGGTCATGCTGAGGTCAATACTAGAGGAAAAAAACAAGTGGGAAGGTAGGAATCGGGAAACAACCGGAGCTAGATGGGAAGGAACGGAGGTTGGACCGGGGAACGGAGGGAGAACTAGGGACAGAACACAGACAGAGGGTGAGGACACAGGGGAGGCGGATCAGGATCAACACTTACAGGGACCAGCAATCACAGGCAGAGCAACGCTAAGCTTATAGCCGGCGGTGGTTCATCGGAGGTGAAACTATATGAAGCATCCCGGGTCCGGAAGCGAGGCCCGGGAAAAGTCTCCACCGCCTAGCCATGTGGTCGGGGATGCGAAACCTTGATAGCCTATGGGAACAATAGAATCGCAAAACTTTTTTATGAAAGTTTTTCCCTTAATTATGACTGTGTCGTTGCCTAAATAAAACACACTCTGTGATATGAAGGCTTAAATTTATCATCCATAAATAAAAATTCCTTCTCCACAATTGACATTTCCTAGCTTTTGTATTTGCTACATTTTTACCGAACTTCAAAATTTGACGAGCGACTCAGAACATCGTTCCCTAGTTTTATTACGTATTCCACAACTCTTGATAAATCAATATCCTGAACCTTGTAGACTAACTAAAGAACATTTATTTCTTAACTACTAGAAGACAATTTACCATCAAATTGTACTTAAACTGAGAAATTGGCCAACATCTGACAAGCGCAGCGCTGCCCCGAGCCTCCTCGCTATTCCCCAGCTCCCTGATTTCATAACGCTCACTCAGCTGCAGGTGAGTTCTCCAACTTATTTACAGTTTAGATATTGCTTTATTCGCTTCCATTTGTAATTATTCTTCTCCGTGGCCTAAGGTGCAGCTGCAACTTACCGGCAGTTAAGTGAACTTAGACAGTAGTGCGTAAAACGCTCCTTGTGATTTATTAAATCTTCCGAGCTGTGAGAATAGAGGATAGAAAAATGAGGCGCAGATGTCCGTGACTTCACTTGAACTCGAGCGATACACTGATAAAAATATCCCCTTAAGATTCCTCTCTACTCAATGAACCCAACGTGAGTCAATTTGCAAGGTATTATGCCCGCAGAACATGGAACATGGGAGGCACCTGAAGTAATTTGGCTCAGTATGATGTTACTTGGGGGTCATCACATCCTGATTTATAAATGAGCCGACGATGTCGACACGGAAACACTTTTAATCTTGAAAAATTTATTGCTTTAACTTTATTCTCGAAAGTGGCTTGCTACAATGTGAGAAGCTTAGTTTTTTGGAAATCTTTGCTCCTTTATTTAATCACTGTTAGAGATGAGTGGATTCAGCAAATTTGATTTTCCTGGGGAAATTTGACTTTAACTTTCCTTATTATGCTCTGGCAAGACAGAAGAAGAAGCAACTCCTTCGGAATGTGGTGCTGGAGAAGGATGTTATCAATACCATTGGTGGCAAGAAGAACAAACAAATCAATTTTGGAACAAATTAAGTCAGACAAGTCGCTCCAAGCAACAACCTACAAGCTAGGACTTGCCAACTTTGGACACATCATACGAAGAAAGAAATCACTGGAGGACATAATGGTTGGAAAGAGTAGAAGGAATAAGGCAAAAAGGAAGATCAGCAACCCGATGGCTTGATACAATCAAGAAAATAGTGGAGAAGACCCTGGTGGACCTATCTAGGCAGAGACGACAATGGTGGACCTATCTAGCTGGAGAAGACCCTGGTAAATCTATCTAGGTGGAGAAGACCCTAGTGGACTTATCTAGGCAGAGAACATGCTGGTGAACCTATCTAGGCAAAGAAGACCCTGGTGGACTTATCTAGGTGGAGAAGACCCTGTATGAGCTATTTAGGCAGAGAAGACCCTAGTGGACCTATCTAGGCAGAGAAGACTCTGGTGGACCTATCTCGGCAGAGAAGACCCTGGTGGACCTATCTAGGTGGAAAAGCCCTGTTGGACCTATGTAGGTGGAGGAGACCCTGTTGGACCTATCTAGGTGGCTAAGACCATGTCGGACCTATCTAAGCAGAGAAGACCCTGGTGGACTTATCTAGGGAGAGAAGATCCTGGTGGACCTATCTAGGCAGAGAAGACTCTGGTGGACCTATCTAGGTGGAGAAGACCCTGGTGGACCTTTCTAGATGGAGAAAACCCTGTTGGACCTATTTAGGCTGCAGAAGATCGATCCTCCTCCAAAGTGTTCCTCCATCATGTCACCATGGTTCAAGATCTAGCTGAAGGCTATTAACAAAACACTTATGCTTTCGGGTCTGCCCATACCCCATAGCTTAATAGACATAATATGTAAAAAAGTAAAAAATCCTTTTACCCACCTCACCGCTTACCTCTCCAGCTCTCTTGCTATTCATTGTCACTCATCTGGTCCTCGCCTCATCATCTGATCCACCACCGCTTATCTGGAATCACTGGCACTCTCACAGTATGTCAAGACTTCCAACTTTCATGGGATCCAGTATCATGATGTCACAGCGTGCATCACACATGTACAAAAGCCTCACAACTCAGCATAACAGACCCGGACATTACACTGCGAGCGGTGAGAATCAGAAGATGCTGAGAGGACCAGACAGGTGATGGTGAGAAGTGAAGAGGCCAGCGAGATGACCGATAAAATAAGTATGAAGATTTTTCATTTTTTAAACCTTTTGATGGTCTTTTACGGTTCAAAAACTTTGCTGAAATCATGCAGGGGGTGAATTACGCAAAATTCCCATTTTGGAGATGGATATTTTTGAAAAATTTTAGTAACATTCAATTCAATTGAAATTTCGTAGCTAATGATTGTGTCATTTGTGCAAAGCACATATGCCTCTGATAATATGGATTTCATGAGTCATGGAGATTCCTTTTTTTTACAATTTGTTTTTTGTCCATCTTGCTCCCATTTTTGCTATGGATTTTGTTCATTTGTCCACTTTTCAGCCATATTTGTTGGACATACTGTAAATACTTTTTATGCTCTCGTTATGTTGCTAAAATACGGATGATAGAAATTTATACTTAGGAACTATGAAGAAACAGTGCATGCATTTTTATAAGGATCCCACTGACTTCTTCATATCCATTCAGATCTTCTGAAGCAGGCTGTCTATTGGAAACCCACCATGAATATTAAAAAGACGTGTATATAGTGGAAATGTGAATAATAAAGCTTGCCTGTTGTTACCGGTCGATACAGGAGACTATAAAGAATAAGTCACATGTCCCTGCTGTGTATGCTATAACACTATTTCTGGTCATTATACGATTTGTATCTTGCATTTTTCTTTTATTATTCCCTATGCATATTCCATCTCTAGAAACTTGTGGCTGTAGAGTAGCTGTGATGATGTGGCCAGAAGAAGATACTTAGTTGCAGTGCCCCACTTCATTTGTACACCATCATAGCCATCTGCCGGTGGACCAGGGTCACGAGGAACCAATCGGAATAGACGTGTGCACAGTAGAGGAGGCCCATGTCATCAGCAAGGGAATTATCTGGAAGTGCATTGAGCCCAAAGGAAGCCAAAGCCTGCATACCACTATTAGACGACCCCGAAGACCGAATACCATTACCCCAACGAATATCATCACCAGAGGATCTCGAAGACCAAATATTGTCATCAGAGGAACTCGAAGCCTGCATAACTGTAATGCTGCCACCAGGGGGAGCCAGAGCTCTGTAGCATAATACACTACACAGAGCAATGAGAACCAGGAAGTGAATTCACAGCGTTCTCATGCATTACCTCAAAGCACAGCTGAGAAGCAGAGCTGCAGAGCATGCAATGAGTAGTCACACAAGCTGGGTCAAACACCATACGGGCAGAAGCAGGACCGGAGGGACGAGCAAAAGCGGAGTCAAAGTCAGGCCAAGGTCAGTACCAAAGGAAGCAACCGAGTGGGGAAATAGGAGAGGGGACAGAGGACAGGAGGGACGACCAGGGGACAGAACACAAACAAGGGCACGGGGGCACAGGAACAGACAGATCAGGATATCACTCACAGGACCAGCAATCACAGGCAAAGCAGTGCTAAGCTTATAGCCGGCACTGGTTCACTGGAAATGCCAGCTTTTAAGGCATCCAGGGTCTGGAAGTGAGGCTCGAGAGAAGGCTCCGCCCCCTAGCCAAGTGGACAGGGAGGCGAACCATGACAATAACACTGCCAGAGGAACCCGAAGACCGAATACCCTAACCAGGGGAACCCGAAGAACGAATATCATCACCAGAGGATCTCAAAGACCAAATATTGTCATCAGAGGAACTCGAAGCTTGCATACCACTGCCAGAGAAACACAAAGACCAAATACCTTAGCCAGGGGAACCTGAAGAACGAATATCATCACCAGAGGAACCCGAAGACCGAATATTGTCATCAGAGGAACTCGAAGCTTGCATACCACTGCCAGAGAAACACAAAGACCGAATAACATTACCAGAGGAACCCAAACATCAAATATCATCACCAGGGGAACCTGAAGACCGAATATTGTCACCAAAGGAACTCGAAGCTTGCATACCTCTTCCAGATGAACCCAAAGCCTGCATACCAGTGTCAGAGGAATCTGAAGACTGAATACTGTTGCCATGGGAAACCGAAGAATGAATATCATCACCAGAGGAACCCGAAGACCGAATATTGTCATCAGAGGAACTCGAAACTTGCATACCACTTCCAGAGGAACTTGAAGACCACATACCATCACATACATCCCCTTATGGAAGGATTGGGGTTGGTTTACTGCTAAGTAAGTTTATTTGACATACTATTCAGTTTTTGCATAGACTTGATCAGTCGACTGTAAAACTGAAACGTGCCAATTGTCATGTAATTTATTTTGCTTTGTATTTCTTATTTGTCTGTTGCTTACTTAACCGTACTTCATTTCCATGTTACTGCTTAATAAAAACCCACTGAAGTCACCACTGAGTCATCCTTACTACATGTTGCATTCCTGGCCTCTGTGCAACACCTGTTCACCTATTTCTCTCATCCAGTCTCAGAAGCAGCAGTATGGAAGACATCAAAGACAGTACTGAGCGTAGCTGTAACGCCTGCCTGGATCCACAGACTCAGATGGGATGTAATGGGGAGGCTAGAGGGAAGCCACTCACCAAGCAGGACCCCCAGAACCCTGAAACCCTTTAACCCCTATACAGGGATTTGGAATTACACAGGGCCCTGGTGATCACTACCTGTGGAAGGCTGCAGTCCGATGAGAGTAGTAGTCAGGCAGGGTCAAACCAGGAATTGTGGAACAGTGACAGAATCGGCAGGCAATGACATAGTCAGCAAACGTAGCAGAGGTCAAATCCGGATCGGGCAGCGAGGTACAAAAAGAGTAGGCAGGAGGGTAGTCAGAAAACACGCAGAAGTCAGCACACAGGAATAACCAAACAGAATAGGACGTAACAGGAGCCAGGAAAATCAGACCTATTTCTGGCAGTGGTCATGTGACAGGAGGGGGAATAAGAAGGGTGTGGTGTCTTCCCATTGGCTGTAGCTGAACGCTGGCAACTTCAGCTGGAAGACACATGCCACCCACAGTCAGCCAGCGGTACTGCAGATCCCAAGATAACCCAGCCCAGTGGATGATCAGAGCCTGTGCCCACCGGTGACGCTGGCATCGACTCCTCTCCCATCCCCAGCACCATCCACGGCAGGAACACGGCGTCACCTGGCGATCGGAGCAGAAGTTGCTGGAGCAGACTCCGGCGGTGACGTAACAGATTAATTATACAACATTGCTGAACAGCCGTGCTGTCAGAGGCTGCTTCAATGAGGTTTACTTTACTGATTGGGGAAGCACTACATAGATTTCTGATCCAACAACCAGCGCTGCACTACTAATATATATGATGCAGGGAAGTGAGAAAAAACATTGCATGGTGCCTCCATCTCCTTCTCTCAGCCACGAAGAACGGAGCACCTCAACCACCACTGACACGACACGTGCAGACACAACATATGATATACAGTTACATTATATGTTATGCCCCTGTTTATGATGTGCGCTCCCCAAGCTCAAATGTTTCCAGGCTGATGATGTCTAAAATATTGAGCCATCATCTGCCTCTATCAGCCACAGATGGAGCTCCGCCCGTGGCTGTTACCATGTTATATGGCACTGACAATCTCTGAGAGCAGCATTTCACATTGGCGCACCATTCTATGTTATCACGAGGCGACAATGGTTTGCCATAACAGTTAGCGATCTGCCGAAGACCCTGTGCTTGTAATGGTGTGTCTCCTGTGAAAGCCAACATTTAGCTGGCTTTCATATGAGAGTTTGATTTTTGCTATACATAGCAGTGCTGATGCACTCCTATGTATAGTACAAGCATTCAGCTAAGCATAGCATCAAGTCTCTTAAGGGGATTAAAAAATGCAGTAAAAAGTGGAAACAAATTTTAAAAAAATATGAAAAACATAAAAACATCAAACCATACCCCTTTTTCCCCACTAAAAATAAAGCAATTAAAAACAAATAATAAGCACATATTTGGTATTGCTGCAATTGTAAAAGTCTGATCCATCGAAACATAAAATAATATAATCCAATCAGTAAACAGTATAATGAAAAAAGAAATCAAAACACCAGAAATATATTTTTTTGGTAACAGCAACAGTGCAATAAAATGCAATAAGAAAACATTGTATCTCTTCCAAAATGGTATCAGTAAAAATATCAACTCAAGGTGCAAAAAATAAGCCCCGAAACAGCTCCCCATCCCTAAAAATAAAAACTTGTTTGTTTTGTTTTTCAGATTTTTTTTCACCACTTAAATTAAAAAAAGAAACTATGTATGTTTGGCATCTGCGCAATTGTATTGACCTGGAGAATCATATTATTTTGCCAGTTTTATGGTATAGTGAATATGGAAAATAAAATAACCTGAAAACCAATTGTGGAATTGCCATTTTTTTGGGGGGAAATTTCAATGCACTTGGAATTTTTTTTTCACTCTCCAGTGCATCACATGATAAAATTAATGAAAACTCGTCCTGCAAAATATCAAGCCCTCATATGGCTATGTGGATGGAAATATAAAAAAACTTATGGTTCTTGGAAGAAGGAGAGAAAAAACAAAAATGCAAACAATGGAATATTGCCCGGTCAAGTAGGGGTTAAAACTAAATCTTTTTCCCTCCTGCATTGCACCGCTTGTGCAGTCCTCTGCCCTAGGCACTGGACCTGCGAAGCCTATTTGCATATACAGGTCGGTCCTGCCTGGAGACCTTGAAGGGGATTGGCTTCGTCTTTGTGTCAAGTCATTGACTTTCCATAATTCCCCTTTCAGACGTCCGTGTTTCAGGTACCTGTGACATCCATTTTAACACGGATGCCACACGTACCCGTTTTTTCTCCGGCCGCGCCTTATATGATCAGTGTGATATGTAGTGGAGAAAATGTGTCTTTGAAATAAAATAATTTTTTATACTCACCTGTCTCCTGCTTCCAGATCCACTCATTATGCTCATGCATATTCACTGCATCGCGTACCAGGAAGCAGCAGCATCGCCGGGGACAGCATTGCTGGAGACAGGTGAGTATCCAGCAAGCAGTATATGTGCAGTGATGTCCAGGAGGTGTATGTGCAGTGATGTCCAGGAGGTGATTGGACCTCCTGAGGAGACTCCTGAGACACCCGCGCTACCACGGGTGTCACGATATTGACTTCACGGGTTCCTCAGAGTTCCTTGGAAACTCCGATGAACTTGTGATGGGAATCACTGGGGTGTCGTCAGGAGGTCATCCGAGTTCAATGGATACTCTGATCACTTCCTGGACGTTACTACACACACACTGCTTGCTGGATACTCACCTGTCTCCAGTGATGCTGCTGGTTCCGGGCTGGCAGTGCTGTGAATATGCAATGAGCATAATGAGTGGGCCCTGATGCAAGAGACAGCAGCATGGACTATAGCACTGCTGGAGATAGGTGAGTATAGGATATAATTTTATTTCAAAGACACGTGTTTTCTCTGGTACGTGTCACACTAAAGGCCGCTTTACACACAACGACATCGCTAACGAGATGTTGTTGGGGTCACGGAATTCGTGACGCACATCCGGCCTTGTTAGAGATGTCGTTGCGTGTGAAACGTACGAGCGACCGCTAACGATGCAAAATACTCACCTAATCGTTGATCGTTGACATGTCGTCCATTTCCAAGATATCGTTGCTGCTTTTGGACACACGTTGTTCGTCGTTCCTGCGGCAGCACACATCGCTACGTGTGACACCGAAGGAACGAGGAACAACATCGTACCTCCGGCCGCAGGCAATGCGGAAGGAAGGAGGTGGGCGGGATGTTTCGTCCGCTCATCTCAGCCCCTCCGCTTCTATTGGGCGGCCGCTTAGTGACGCCGCTGTGATGCCGAATGAACCTCCTCCTTAAAGGAGAGATTGTTCGGCGGCCACAGCGACGTCGGTGAACAGGTAATAGCGTGTGACGCTGCTGTAGCGATATTGTTCGCTACGGCAGCGATCACCCCGTGATGCGTCACCGACATCGGCAGGTGCTATCGCTAGCGATGTCGCAGCGTGTAAAGCCCGCTTAATGTCACGCGTATGACACATGTATGACCATACCAATGTGTGTGGCTTGTACCTGTTTAAACAAGGACGTCCGAAAAGGGCCTTATGCTCATTGCTCGTGTTGAGCTTGTCCAAGTGTCTGTCCAGCTCCAATCGAGTAACGAGTATTCGAGCATTTTACTGCTCAACCATCACTAGTTGTAACCATTTGGCTTTAAAAACAGATATGGCGATATAACACAAAACTAATATTTTGTATAATTTATTTAGCTCTAGTTGGGGGTCACGTTGCTAATGAGTGAGGGTCTATCCCATATCCTAAAGTCATGGAATTTCCAAAGGCAATATTTCCATTTGAAAAAGACAACTTGGCAAGGGCACAGAAGAGAAAGAATAAGTCCATCGCTGCAGGCGGCACACTAGTCATAGTGAGCAGACGTCGGGTGGGGTGTAAGGTGAGCACCTCCATGGTTATTCGGAATGACTCTTGCCCTACTATTAAATGAGCACAATGAGATACTGAGAATCCGCTCTTACGTCTATATATAAAAGGGCACAACCTCCATTTGTACTCCGAGCAGGATCCCAAATCACTTTGAGGTTATCCTGGAAGGAAACACATATTGCTAATGGTGTTCAAACAACTCAATGCATCCTGTAATGAAGCCTATAGATAGTATACGCAGCTTAAAAAGAATTATCTGCGACATAAAGCACCGCATTCTTCAGGAATTAGCTCTCGTTTTCTGCCATTTGCATGAATGTAAAGAGCTATAAACCCCGGCGCCCTTAAATAAATATAAAAGTAACTGCCACATGGTAAATTGTGTTAAAACATCATTTCTCCCAATAAACGATATTATTATTATTATTATTATTATTATTATTAAATATAATATAGACATTGTCAACCTGCTACATTGTACTAAAAAAAAAACAAAAAAAAACCCGCCATCACCTGATGTCTGGACGCGGCTTACACTGTCTTTTATAAAGGGATTCTCTCAAGAGTATAAACTTTCTTGAAAAGAGATAACCCAGGGACCCGATTAATGCGGGTCCAGGTGGTGCTGCTCTGATAAGCTGTGTTTAGATATCAAATGAATAGATAAATAATGCAAAAATAGAAGAATTGCCGGCACTTTGTAAACTTGAGGTCTGAACCGGTGCAAACTGATCATTACATACTCAAGTAACGTCACAACAGGTCAATGGAATGAATCCTGAAACCAAGCCATGCTGCTGGGTTCCCCAGCCCAGAATTTAATTTCCCAGCCTAGCTTGACATCATCTGTGTGGTGCACCGGTGATGTCTCACCAGCCCTGCTAACCAGAAGCCTGGGTGTCACGATGACTATGGACTAGTGGAGAACCGGGGCTCCTAGGCTGTTTGTGATTGTGGGATATTGTGGGTCATGTACCATTTTGTGTGGGTTTATGTTTAGGCGTGGTTCACTATCCATTATTTGTACTGCTTATGTGTACATTCTATTGTCTGTAGATAATCACCCCCTACAGTGTTTCTGTCCCTAGGTCTGGGAGAGGGGTCCAGGGATTCAACTAAACTCTCTGTTTTACTTGGAGATTGGCAGTCTGTTTGAGAACTTCAAGAATGAAGCAGGAAGATTGATCCTCTGGTAGAAGCTGAAACTTCTCAGAGAAAAACCTGGACATTTATCGCTTACCGGACTATATTTGTGTTACTGGATTAATTTTACCCTCTGTTTTGTGGATTATCTTATGGACCGTTTGCTTGAAATAAGTGCTCTTTGGATTGTACCGCCATCTCTTGCTCTGTTGATAGTGTGATATGGGAAAATAACTTTGTGACACCGTTCCTCAAGCTATCCCTAACCTCAGAGATACTCCTGGAGGTGGAGAGGCCTGAGTCTCCTTCCGAGCCGTGCTCCTAACCAATCCTGATCTGATTCCCCTTCCCCCCAGGAAGGTACAGGACAGGAGTGTGATGAAACCCACAGACAAGGGAAAAACCAAAACTATGTCACACAGCACCCAAAACAAAGGTAAAGATAATAAAAGATTCAGGAGGAAAAACAAGAGCAGGAAGGAAGCTACAAAACAACAGGGGTAAACTCCATAACTGCACCAAGTAATAAGCTAAACTTTCTCCAGTAAGTCTGGGACACCACATCTCAGAGATTAACACAGAATAAGCTATAGCTGGCATGGGTAGAAGTTGTCAACCAGCATAAATAGGAGCAGAGCAGATGTGATAGGTCTCCCCACAACATGTGACCAAAGGAGCAAGCAGACCAGCAGATATTTACTCTTGCTAGCCTGCCTATGACTCAGCACACAGCAGGTCGACCCCGAGTCTGCCTGTGTTGATCCTACACACCAGAGAAACTATCAGGCGGAGTGTCAGAATCTGGAAACTTAACAGCATCCAACGCTGCCATAACAATTGTGCAAAACTCCGTGTGACACTGGGATCCCAGAGGGTACGGAAATTCTCTCAGCTTCTGTCCATGGCCAGAGATCACTGACCTGAATCATGAGTCTGGGTTGTGCAAAGTGATCCACTCATCTCTAGTAAAAAGCTTACTTGACCCTGGAGGCCCCAGAACAGAGGAATGATGGTGGAAGAGGACATTGTGTGTGGTGCTGAAGTATATAGTGTAGGGACAAGTGAGCGGCAAGATGAGTATCTTTTTTTTCCACTTTTTCAAAAATTTACAAATTTAGAAAATTTGAGCACCATTTTAGAGAATCGGCACAAAGTATCCAATTTTTCTAAAAAATTCAAAGGAAATTAATTTTGTCCCAAAACAAATCACTCATAGCTAATAATTACAATGTTCTATAAAAGTTTTTCCTTCGTTTCTCTTTTTTTGCATGATTCCATATTGGTCCATACTACTGTTTTTGATATTTTCCTTTTTGCTATTTTCCAGTGTCGTATGTCTTCATTGTTTTTCAGCTCAGGCACTTCTTGTCGAATTCTTGTACTCATTACCAGCACAGCAAGTTTTGGGAAGTTCAACTTTTCAGTTTTCTAAAAATGTATTCACCTATTACTCACACTGAAGTTTCTGAAAGTCATCGGCTGGTGACATTGGAGCAAGCCAGAACAAAAACAACCAGAAATATCAATGCAAGGTGCCAGCATGATATAATTTGGGTCATTTTTTTTAGAGGAAATCTTCCAGTCTCTTGATACATATGGCACACACCACAGGGATTTAATAGTGTGTTATAGAATGTAACTTTCAGTATAAATCACATGTACCAATGAGCGGAAAACGGAAGCGAGTGTTCTGTGTAAGATGAAATTGATGTCTCTCTGAAGATCGAGTCCACAGGACTCCGCTCAATAAACACGAATCAATGTTGTTGGAACATGTAAAAATGTATCTACCTAGAGAAAATATTCATATTACACAAAGATTTGAGAAAATACAGAATGAAATACTATTGAAAAAGAAAAATAATATATTTTTTTATTTTTAAATCAACAATTATATTAAAATTAACTTGAGGGCAATTTTTTTTAGGAACATCACTCTAAACTGTAAAGGGAACCTATCAAGTGGAAAAATGCTATTAACCTGTAGATATGGGGTTAATCTGCAGGGTAATAGCATTCTAAACTTGCCTGGTGCCTGCACATTGAACCCTGCTGGTGTTCTCAAGCTGTGGAGACCAATGCTTATTGGGCCACCCCAGCCTGAAATTGCAGCCTGCAGCTTCCCAGAATTGTCACATCAATTAGATGTGAAAATCCCAGAACTTTAATCCTCCCGTATTCGTGTTCGGTTATGGAGGGGGAATCGGTGCAGGTTCAGTCGCTGTAACCATGCCCCCCGCACTCACTTACAGCTAGTTCTAATACAGAATGACTGTCAGTCAGTGCAGGGAGCATGGTTACAGCTGCCACTCTTCATAAAGAGAGCGCTGAAATCATTCCAGCACTTCCTCCATGACTGAAGCTCAAATGCTACCAGAAGGATTAAAGTTAATTTCCTCCCAGCACTAGGGGTATAATGTGAGGGTGACAGGCAGATTTAGGATGCTATTAACCTGCAGATTAACTCCATATCTGCAGGTTAATAGCATTTTTCCATGTGACAGGTTCCTTTTAACACACACACACCTAGAAAAACAAATTTAAATGATATAAGCATAAATGTTTGGTTGAAGAGAACCCTGATGCCTCTGATATAAAGTGCCTTGAAAAAGTATTCATACCCTCTGAACTTTTCCACATTTTCAGCAAGCCTGAGTCAATACTGTGTAAGACCACCTTTCTGTGTCTTTTGGGGGTCTGTCTCTCCAACTTTGCACATCTACAGGTGACATTTTTAACCTTCTTCTCTGCTCACTTGCTCTCGCTTAGTGAGATTGGATGGAGACCCCTGTGAGCAACAATTTTCATGTCTTATTACAGATTCTCAGTGGGATTTTGGTCTGGATTTTGACTGGGCCGTTCACACACAGGAATATGCTCTGATCTAAACCCTCCAATGTGGTTCCGGCAGGATGTTTAGGGTCATTGTCCTATTGGAAGGTGAACCTATGTCCCAGTCTTGAACATTTTGCCATCTCTAACAGGTTTTCCTCCAGGAATCTCCTGTATTTAGCTTCATACAACTTCCCATCAATTCTGACCAGCTTCCCCTGCCTCTGCTGAAGAAAAGCCTTCCCACAGCAGGATACGGCCTCCACCATGTGTGACAGTGGGGATGGTGTTGTTAGGATGATGTGACATATTAGTTTTCTACTACACTTAGCACTTTGCATTTTGCCCAAAAGTTCTACTTTCATCCCATCTGACCAAAGTGCCTTCTTTCACATGTCATGTAGGGGACACAGTGAGCATATGGAAGAAGGTGCTCTGGTCAGATAAGACTAAAGTAGAACTTTTTGGGGTGATTCAAAATGTTAAGTGTGGTGGAAACTAACACTGTGTATCACCATAAAAACACCATTAGATGCTATGAGATTAAATCAGCCATTATCTCCCAGGAAAGATGGAGCCCGCGTCAAAGTCAGGGAGTCGGCATATGACATATTAGTACGTAATATGTCATTAAGGGGTAAGCAAAACAAAAACTGAAAAGCTCAGGACAACAGTGAGAATAAAATAAGAGCAAAATCTGGTCACTTTTTCCTTGGTGACAAGCCGTCTTAAATTGAGCCCAATAATACAGTAACTCACCTTCACTCTCATGTCAATGAATAGCTAGTCAGTTTTTGCATTTTTTGGAAAAAAAAGAAAAACAGATCCGCTGTAATGGCCGAAATCAAATAGCAAATGATAAAACACATAATTAAAGCCTTTCTACATTGTGAATGACCTTTGTATCATCACAAGGTGTAAAAGATCCAAAATATCTGCTCTGCGACCAGGTGGCTGCCCTGCAGGTCAATGTAAAGCCTTTGAAAAAGCCCTGAAACGTGACCCAAATTATCAATCAAACTAGAGGCACCTGTCCTAGCAACATTGTAACAGCTGTCCTTGTGGTTTATTGTAAAGCAGGTGTTCGGATGCAACGACGCAGACAATGAAGAGGCACCGGTGACTGAACCAGCAACGGTTTATTAACGATATACAAATGGAGGATTAACGCTTTAGATGTGAGATATTAGTGTAGCACAAGTAACGGTAGTAAATCAGATTATTTCATAATAGACTAACCAGCCGCACAAGTATACGAAATGCCCAGTATTACACTTACCACTAACTAATGGTCACCATCAGCTTTATCATACTTGAGATCTCTCTCTCAGAATCTAGATCCCTCTATGTCAGTGTCAGTACTGCGTCTGTGTTCTCTAGATGCCGCTGTCTCAGTGCCACTCTTCGTTAATGTTGTCTACTTATCTAAACAATACTATACGGTGTACAGGCCCTCGAGAAACTACTTGTTAGTCTGCAAGTCCAAATTGGGGGATTTCTACGCACCCTCTACTGGCTGGCCACCTTTGTGATCTGAAGCGCTTTCTAAGTCCCCATTCAATACCGTATCTTTTGTGCAGGAAGCAATGACCCAGCTCTAGATCTTGTCTGGGTGGGCTCTGGACCTTGTTCCAATTTGGTCATAGTCTTCCATTGGTGGGGATCAGGGGGCGTCTACTTGCGCTGATCATGGCTCTTCTACTGGTGTAGATCTCGGGCTTCTACTGGTGCTGAACATGGCTCTTCTACTGGCATGGATCTTGGACTTCTACTGGTGCTGAACACGGATCTTCTTCTGGCGTGGATCTTGGGATTCTACTGGTGCTAAACATGGATCTTTTTCTGGCGCGGATCTTGGGCTTCTATTGGTGCTGAACACGGATCTTCTTCTGGCGTGGATCTTGGGTTTCTACTGGTGCTGAACATGGATATTCTTCTGGCGTTGATCTTGGGTTTCTACTGGTGCTGAACATGGATCTTCTTCTGGCGTGGATCTTGGGCTTTCACTGGTGCTTATCATGGCTCTTCTACTGGCGTGGATCTCGGGATTCTACTGACACTGATAATGGCTCTTCTACTGGCGCGAGTCTCTGGCTTACACTACATGGGTCATAGGTTTCTACTGGCTTGGGTCATGGTCTTCTACTTTGCTTAGGCTACAGATATTCCATTCAGCTTATGTCACAGATCTGAACAAAGGAAGAATAGGTGCGGTCACACACAACTTGATTACCTGGTTGGATGTTGCAGCTGGCTGGGGAAAAAATGTAAACTCCTGACTGTTGCTGGAGCTTCAGCGGTGCTCACTGGTATGAACAGGCAGATCCAATGGTGAGCCAGTAGAAAGAGGAAAAAAGCTGCACATACCGTAAAATAACATCCAAACTTTATTGAAAACGGTGCATAAAAATTATGGCGGTGGGGCCAAGCACTGGAACCCAAAAGGACGGTGATCGTTTCGAGCAAATGTGCTTCTACAGGTCTTTGCGGATCCTTGATGAATATCGATTGGTGCCGGGTATTGGACCACAATGATCGATATTGATGAGCTGTCAATGTAGAAGTCTTCAACAACCCATTTGTGTTTAGTTAGACTCAAATCTATAGTTAACAAAATAAAAAACTCAGCAAAAAAACTTTTTCAAACTTCATTCTACCCTAACACAAATCCTGTATCTTTACACCTCATCTAAATTTCCTTTTCAAATTGCATTTCTTGCGTACAGTAGCGCGTGGAAGTGACATACGGCAAATGGCCCAATCTCTAGTAAGAGGTTTAATTTTGCACTTCATCAAGAGAAATTCTGTTAAAACGTAACAGCGCTAACTCCGTGATTGTGACTATAAAATCGTATTCGTCTGACAAAAAAAAATGAAACCAGAAATACAATTATACGTTAGCAGGAGATATCTGATAAAATGTGTAAATTGGATAACTTAGTGAAAATTAGAATTTTTTTTTACAATCTTTCATGTCTAAAATGCAATTTTATTGGCTTTGTCAAGCAGCTATTGAAGACGTCTTGTAACATAATATATAAATGAAGAATAGGCCTTATTTACGCTGATATATAGCGTGAAATATGAAAACAGCACAAATGGTTGTTCACGGCTACAAAAACTTGGCTACTTTACTCCAGAGACGATGCATCATCTGTCCATCAGCTGTATATTTATTGCTTTTAAGTGAATGTGTGATGCTACCGTTAGGGGACACAGGAATTCCGGGAGGATGGAGTGTTCCTGAGTGCAGTCTAGTGCAAGCCCACTAGAGGTCACTAGAGCAAATGTGAGGATGCAAGAGAGTGGTCAGTAAGCCTAAGGTTGGTGCCAGAAAGTCATGTCTGTACAGAGTTGCAAGCAAAGCCGGAGTTGGTTGAGAGCAGAGGGTCGGAGAGCTAGAAGGACACATCCAGAGCCAGAGGGAAGCAAAGCCGAAGTCAGAGTACATTCCGAGGTCAGAAGCCGAGCAGACAAGCAAGTATGGAGGAGGGAGCAGAGAGGGGATTACAACCCAAGAGCGAGAACGGAGACTTCATATTGTATTATGCAGCCCCATAGTCCTCCATGTACAATGCACCTGTTACGGTTGCTGCGAGCACTGGAGACTATGTCCAGATTTCTTGCTACTGCACATGTGCGAGCGCCGGAGACTAAGTCCTATCTTGGAGCCATTGCACATGTGCGGGTGACATCATCGCTGACACGATGTCACATGTCTCTGACACCTTCTATGCCGATTGGTCGCTGGTCATGTGCTTGTGACGCCTTGCTCGGTGATAGGCCAGCATGACGTCACTCCTGTCGTTCTGGCAGCAGATTGGCTCTGGTGTCCTCCATCTTGGATGAGGCACAGAGTCTATATAAGACCCTGACACACGCCGCATGGCGCTCAGTCCTCTTGGTTCATGCATAAGAGTAGACGCTCTGTGCGCGTTCCTCTAGGCATTCCTCTGTCTATGCTAGGTGAGCGCTACCGGCAGGGTAGCGTTCTTATACCTTACAGCTTCGGCTGCTGTCCGTATCCTTACCTCTTACCCCTAGTCCATGTATAAGGTGTCCTTCATGTTGTATAATGCATCCCCATAGACCTCCATGTATAATATACCCCTATAGTCCATGTATAAGGTGTCCTTCATGTTTATTATGCAGCCCCATAGACCTCCATATATAATGCAGCCCCCCAGGCCTCCATGTGTAATAATGCAGCCAGCCTCCCCAGGCCTCCATGTACAATAATGCAGCCAACCTCCCCAGGCCTTCATGTATAATAAAGCAGCCAGCCTCCCCAGACCTCCATGTATAATAATGTAGCCAGCCTCCGCAGGCCTCCATGAATAATGCAGCCCCCCAGTCATCTGACCACCGTGTACTCACTAATTTATATGAAAAAAACACAACAACGAGTACTCACCTCTTTCCTCGTTCCCCCCTGCTCTGTCCTCATTTCTCTTCTCCTTCTACCACTGCTGTCCTCATCTCTCTCCTCCATTCTCCTCCTGCTCCGGTCGGCATCCTTCTCTCCTGCGCTTTGTGCTCTTGTGGCGCCCAGGACAAGCCAGGACGTCACAGGTACTGCAACAACACACCCCACACCCCGGCTAGGCACATCAAAGTCAGACAAAAATCCTTGTTGCCTCCCTCCAGGGGCTGATGTCCACACCAGGGGGTGGAGCCAGGTGGTTGGCTCCACCCACCGAGGAGTTCACAGTCCTGGAGGTGGGAAAAGGAAGTCAGAGTAGTGGAGAGTAGAGAGGAGACGAGAAGAGTGAAGTGGTAGTGGAGCAGACTGACCGTGTCCGGGTGCGTGGCCCGGGCACAAACAGCAAGGTTGGCAGACGGTGGTGACCGTCTGCAGGAGGGGCTGATTGACGCGAACCGTAAGGACCGGGGACAGGCGGTGGCCCGCCGGTACCGGATCGGGGAGCGAAGAGAGGCCAGCACCATTCGGCAGGGTCTACGGACCCCGACCAGGCTTGGAGTTGCCGTAAAACTGGTCAAATCCATTAGCGAAGGGAACCTCCGGGGTTTCCCAGCAGTCAAGACCCGATTGAAGGCAACCGCTCAAACCGTGAAGGGAAATACAGTCACCGCCAAGGCTACAGTTCCCAGGGCCAGAGCCTGCGGGCAAAATGGGCTCCCTCAGCATCCATCCAAGCTGGGGAGCGGGTTACCGGTGGGAAGCCATCGGAACCGAGAACATAACACAGGTGCAGGGAAAGGCAGTCACCGCCAACCTACCGGGAGAAGAACCACCGCAGCCGCCTGTGGGACCCGTCCATCCAGCCGTCTGTTTTACCGGAGACTTTGCATTCATCATTGGCTGAGTGAGTACCACCGTGGCGTGCGGCACCGCGCTGCCCCCGCGACCCTGCACCTCACCAGGCCCTGTAACCCACCTGCCATTCCTCCCTCACCGGGCTCCGGGACAACCAACCCCCCTACCCACGGAGGGGAAAAGCAACATCTAAGCTGCTCCCTGTCATCGCTCCCGGGATCCCCGTCCAGAGCAGCGGTGGTGTCACCACCTCACCACAACCGTGGGTGGCGTCACGGACAATAAATCCCCAAAACCATTCCCCTTTTCACTCACGGGCGAGGAGCACAGCTCGAGTCCCCGGATCCGGCCCACCACTCGAGCCACCGAGCAGCAAGCGAAGCAACAGCAGCGCTGGACCCGAGCGTGGTGAGCCCAGCGTCCCCTCCCCACCCGCGACACTCTCAACACAGCAGTTGCACAGGAGTGACGTCACCGCACAGACAGAGGGGGAGAATGATGATGCATAGAGCGGCGCTGGCCGCTTCATGCGTCATCATTGCTGTGTGCGATGATGGGGGAGGGGGTCCCTGTGCCGCCGCTGACACTGGGCAGGGGGGCCCAGTCTCGGCGGTGGCACCGGGTCATATAGTGGCAGCGTGGTCTGCGACAGACCAGCGCAGCTCCTCTCTCACTGAAAGGAGCTGGCTGGTGATCTGCAGGGCTCCCGCGGGCCCCTAACCTGCCGGGCCCGGTCGCAATGGCAACCTCTGCAACCGCGGTAGTTACGCCCTTGATGGGCTGTTAGCCAATAAAATAAAATATCCATCTCTAGTTTTCTACATATCTAACTACATATTTATCTATTATGTATATTTCTACATATCTATCTACCGTATGTTATCATCTTTTTATCTGTCTCTATCTATCCATCCATCCATCCTTCCATCCATCCATCCTCTCATCCATCAATCCTTCTATCTGTCCATCATTGTGTACTATTATTATTATTATTTAACCTAATTATTACCCAAGGGTTCCAATACTTTGCATTGCCCGATGTTGACTCAGGTTTGTCCTACACGATGATCTTATAGTGCAAAATAAAAATAAAATCTATTACTTGATGGCTAAAATGTTGGTTTTATTAGCTAATTCCCCAGAACAAGCTGGTTTGAAGCTTATCTTTATGAAATTGAGGCTATTTGCAGTTGTAGGCGTACGAGCTCGAAGCTGGAGCACAATGCATAGTGTAAATGCTTAAGCCTTTCTTCTCCCCCACTACTTCCCTATTTATAGGACATATAGTCTGCGTTAAGCATCAGCGTTACACGGATTAGCTGCACCACGGCGAGGGGATTTGAGATGGTTATTCCTGACAATGTCTCAGTGTGAGTGTGCATAATTATCCACAACCTGCACTTTTCTTACAAATATATGTGACATGATTTGACATTCTTGCCGCCAAGTAGGAATGATCCCCTTGAAAATCTGAGCTGTTTTGTACCTAGCCGGTCTAATACATTTCTCATTTGTGGATGGTGAACATACTATTGAGTCCTGAGGATCATAAATGTCAGGCAGATAATTTCCACAGCAAAACTATAAAAAAAAGTCATAAATATTCTTCCAATATGTGGCAACATGGAATCAATATTGTTTTACATGCACATATATTACATATATTTGTATCTATATGTGTTACTGATTGGAAAAAGATACATTTGAAATATATTTATGATTTATGGACAATTGTATAAATATCTTCTAGACTGTTTTGTAGATACAGAGGTTAAATATGCCTGTGTGTAGATATAGAGGTAATGGATACAATACTGGCTGTCTGCCTCCACCACTAGGGGGAGCTAACTGCATACATGGGTCTAGTATTGAAACTCATCTCTATTTAAATAGTAAAATTAAAGAACATCATTTTTTGTTCCTTTTTTACCTTTTATACTTTCTGAAAATAATTGTCATAACATCAAGACAGGTTGCAATTCACATTACAACAATTAGGTGACCCGACATAGACACATATACCATAAACATTTCCCAATAAAGTATATTCAAAGCCTCTCATTTCTTGCCACTTCAAAACTCTAACCATGACCTACAAAGCCATCCACAACCTGTCTGCTCCCTACATCTGTGACCTAGTCTCCCGGTACTTACCTGCATGTAACCTTCGATCCTCACAAGATCTTCTTCTCTGCTCCCCTCTCATCTCCTCTTCCCACCATTGCATCCAAGATTTCTTGCGTGGCTCCCCCATACTCTGGAATGCTCTGCCACAACACATCAGACTCTCGCCTACCTTGACAAGCTTCAAAAGGAACCTGAAGACCCACCTCTTCCGACAAGCCTACGACCTGCCGTAACCCTCAGTCTGATATAGCGCCGCACGACCAGTTCTACCCTCACCTACTCTATCCTCACCTATCCCTTGTACACTGTGAGCCCTCGCGGGCAGGGACCTATCGCCTCCTCTGTCTGTGCCTTGTATTGTTTATGATTATTGTACTGTTCCCTATTTTGTATACCCCTTATCACATGTAAAGCGCCATGGAATAAATGGCGCTATAATAATAAATAATAATAATAATAATAATAATAATAATAATACTTATCTTGAGATATTGTAATGCCTTGAATTTGATCCGTTTCCTTCTCCACTGAGCGACAGTCAGGTTTGGTCGCTGTCCTGGTTCTGAACACTTTGTTTGTGTGTTCATTGCCTTTCTGCCAACAAGTGTTTCCAATGCTGTAATTCAGTTTGCCCTACCACCCGGCAGTTGTAGCTATTTAAAGCTTCTCAAGGCTTCCATTTGCCGCTGGTGATATTTCTGACTTTGGCCCTGCTTGGAACTACAGCCTGCCTGCCTTGTGTTTCTCCTGGCACATTATTACTTTTGGTTTATTTTATTTTACCATGTATCTTCCCCTGTATTCTTTAGGAGGAACCCTCGATGGCCGCTCAGGAAGTAAAGGTCTGAGTGGTCATCTGAGTCATACAGTTAGGGCTTTTTCAGTCTGTGCAAGGGCTTTTAAGGACTTTGCAGCTGGGACCTCTAGACTGTACAAGAACCGGGCAGGTTGAGAGTAGTAGTTATATGTAAGACCTTATTTTACATTATATTCCATATATTCCATGTCAGTGCACATAATAGATATATTGAGCAAAAAGCAAATGTAAGGGAGGACACATTTATAGAAGAGTTGGTCACTCCTGCAAAAATGTTCTCAGCTGAATTCTATGGTATTTAAAAGGGTTCTCTGCTACTACAGCTAACCTAGAGTGTGTCACGCTAGGTACGGGGCAAGGGAACTGCGAAAAGGAATTAAAAGGGAAACCCTGTGTTTAGGGAAGGGGGAGATTGGGACCCCTGACCAAATCTACGGCTGGTCCCTGAGGTCCTTCACCACCCAAATAGGTTCTGCATCTATGCACCGAGCTGGATACCTGACCCTAGGAATCCCTAGTACTGGACCATAAATAGGGAACAGGTGGGAAGAGCTCTTTGTCAACCCCATTAAACAACTATAGAAGACACAAGGAGGACACACAGGGGGGAAAAAGCATGAACTACTTAGTCACAGATGACTTAGGTAGAAGTTGAGCAATGCTTCAGCAACAATACCCCAGATGAGAGCAAGCCACCTGCTTGCAACCAGAGCTAGAATGAACTGAATAATATCACCAGCACCAGTCCAAGGAAGGAAGAGGTATTTAAGCACCAAGTGAATACTGATGATCTGCAGCTGGGTGGAGTGCGAGCTCCTGCTGGGTCCAAAAGGGGAAAGATGAAAATCCAACAGGAAAGCTACCTATACGAATGAATACTGACAGTAGAAACAATGGAAAGTCAGGGAGCATTCTGTGTAGCCAAACACTGTGACTTTCTATGGCCAGAAACCACATGAGTGTGTATGACCACAGTAGTTATTTTGGTCCATGTTTTGCGCCATTTAGCGAAACGTGGTCTTTTTGTTCTAAGAAATCGCACAAAAAGTTGAAAATCGTAAATAGTTTCTTTTTGCTTTGCAAAAAAATTAATGAATCGTGCAACATTTTGAAGAATTTGGCTCAAAATATGGCATTGAATGCTACAAGAGAAATAAGAAAAGGGACTTCCAAAAAGCCGCGAATGATGAATCGGGGGCCTGAATTTTTGTATTTTGCATTAAAAGCTGCACTAGACTTTAGGAGAAAAACTATTTTTGGAAAGACTTTTGTGTTACCGTTATCGAGCATTGTTTATGAAGACACTTAGCTGTTGTTACGGGCGGAATAAAACGGAACGTCAGTCTCTATGGATGAATGGGTGCTTCGTCTGTGACACTTTCATGACAATTTTTTGGAAGACCCGTTGATCTTTTAAGTCTATTAGTTGACACTTTAAGAAGCATCTTCACGGATTTCCAAATCGACATACAGTACAGACCAAAAGTTTGGACACACCTTCTCCTTCAAAGAGCTTTCTTTATTGTCAGGACTCTGAAAATTGTAGATTCAGATTGAAGGCATCAAAACTATGAATTAACACATGTGGAATGAAATACTTAAAAAAGTGTGAAACAACTGAAAATATGTCTTATATTCTAGGTTCTTCAAAGTAGCCACCTTTTGCTTTGATTACTGCTTTGCACACTCTTGGCATTCTCTTGATGAGCTTCAAGAGGTAGTCACCGGAAATGGTTTTCCAACACTCTTGAAGGAGTTCCCAGAGATGCTTAGCACTTGTTGACCCTTTTGCCTTCACTCTGCGGTCCAGCTCACCTCAAACCATCTCGATTGGGTTCAGGTCTGGTGACTGTGCAGGCCAGGTCATCTGGCATAGCACCCCATCACTCTCCTTCTTAGTCAAATAGCCCTTACACAGCCTGGAGGTGGGTTTGGGGTCATTGTCCTGTAGAAAAATAAATGATGGTCCAACTAAACGCAAACCGGATGGAATAGCACGCCGCTGTAAGATGCTGTGGTAGCCATGCTGGTTCTGTATGCCTTCAATTTTGAATAAATCCCCAACAGTGTCACCAGCAAAGCCCCCCCACACCATCACACCCCCTCCTCCATGCTTCACGGTGGGAACCAGCCTTGTAGAGTCCATCCGTTCACCTTTTCTACAAAGACACGGTGGCTGGATCCAAAGATCTCAAATTTGGACTCATCAGACCAAAGCACAGATTTCCACTGGTCTAATGTCCAGTCCTTGTGTTCTTTAGCCCAAACAAGTCTCTTCTGCTTGTTGCCTGTCCTTAGCAGTGGTTTCTTAGCAGCTATTTTACCATGAAGGCTGCTGCACAAAGTCTCCTCTTAATAGTTGTTCTAGAGATGAGAAGGTGTGTCCAAACTTTTGGTCTGTACTGTATCTACCCATCAATCAATCACGTTTTAATGCATGCAATTTCATAGTCGCACAAATTGATGCAAATGGGATTTTATAAATAAATAAATTAATAAATCATGTGTCCTGCACATACATCTATTTCATGCCGTGGTTATTTGGGGATAATGACTGTCCATAACATTATCCAAATTAACTTTTTTTTTTTTCCCATCCTCCAAAACCTGTCTACTAAAAATTGCAGAGCTAAACCAATAAGCAAATTCTGCTTGCAACCTTTGACAGATTATAATTCACACAGCGAGAGATTAAAGGCCATTCCATTACTTTACTGTGTCACCCTGTCCTAACAGCTCTATAATTCTATCTGGTCAAGTAGATCTTTAATTTGCAAACCACTTTGGAATACTGATTACGCTCATTTTGCAACTATCTGCAAGGACCAATATGCTGGTGAATATTGCATATTGCAAAAGCCGGGGCCAGTGTGTATTTCCTGACTGCATAGATTAACTTTGCAGCCGATGAGGGGCGATGAATGTTACAGGAATGGGATCGCCTTTGTTTCAATGACTAAAGGTGAACTTGACAAATACAATGGATGCTACCTTAGGCTACTTTCACACATCCGGTTTGAGCACTGCGGCTCAATCCGGCTGTGAAAGCTATGCAACGGATGCGGCGAAAACACCGCATCCTTCGCATAAGTTTTTACATGCGGCCAGTCCGTTTTTTTCCGGTTGCAGCATGCTACTGAGCATGCGCAGTGGAAAAAACCGCATGCGGCGGCCGGATGCGGTTATTTCTGCATCGCGCCGCATCCGGCGTCCATAGGCATGTATTGATAAATGCGCCGCAGCGGCCGGATGCGGCGCGATGCGTTTTTTTTGCCGGAGCAAAAAACGTTGCAGGCAACGTTCCATCCGGCCGCGGCATCGGCTAAATCTGACGCATGCGGCAAAAACCGGACCAAACGCAAGCCCATGCGGCACAATATGGCACTAATGTAAGTCTATGCAAAAAAACCCGCAACCGGCGGCAAAAAAAACGGTTGCAGTTATTCTGCAGAGCGCCGTATTGTGCCGCAGAGCAAAAAACGGATGTGTGAAAGTAGCCTTAAGGGGGCTTTATACGCTACGACATCGCTAATGCGAACTCGTTGGGGTCACGGAATTGGTGACGCACATCCGGCCGCATTAGCGATGCCGTTGCGTGTGACACCGATGAGCGATTTTGCATCGTTGCAAAAACGTGCAAAATCGCTCATCGGTGACATGGGGGTCCATTCTCAAAAATCGTTACTGCAGCAGTAACGAGGTTGTTCCTCGTTCCTGCGGCAGCACACATCGCTCCGTGTGACACCGCAGGCAGGGCCGTATTTACCATTAGGCACCCGTGGTCCGGTGCCTAGGGCGGCAGATTGTGAGGGGCGGCACCTTCTGGCAGCAAAAAAAAAAAAAAAAATTTTTTTTTTTTTTTTTACATTTTTTTTTTGTGGCCGCCGAGCACAGGGAGCTGATTGACCCCGGAACTGCCGGCGCCTGCACTTCCGGGGTCACAGGCGCGCGCCAATCAGCTCCTTCCTCTGTGCTGCGTCCACTGCTGTGTGGACGTCACATGCAGAGCTCACAGCAGGACGCCGCGGAGGACGTGATGGAAGCCGGTGTCAGAAGAGGATACTCACGTGAGCCAGGAAGATGGCGGCGGGCACTGGAGCAGGTAAGTGGATTCATAAGGAGCGTGGGAGTGTCTCTAATGCAGACCGGAGATCTGCGCATGCGGGGGGGGGAGGCGGCAAAGGCAGATACTGGAGGGAGGCAGAGGCTGAGACTGGGGGAAGGCTGGAGGGAGGCAGAGGCTGAGACTGGGGGGAGGCTGGAGGGAGGCAGAGGCTGAGACTGGGGGGGAGGCTGGAGGGAGGCAGAGGCTGAGACTGGGGGGAGGCTGGAGGGAGGCAGAGGCTGAGACTGGAGGGAGGCAGTGGCTGAGACTGGGGGGAGGCTGGAGGGAGGCAGAGGCTGAGACTGGAGAGAGGCAGAGGCTGAGACTGGGGGGAGGCTGGAGGGAGGCAGAGGCTGAGACTGGAGGGAGGCAGAGGCTGAGACTGTGGGGAGGCTGGAGGGAGGCAGAGGCTAAGACTGGGGGAGGCTGGATGGAGGCAGAGGCAGAGACTGGGGGGAGGCTGGAGGGAGGCAGAGACTGGGGGGGAGGCTGGAGGGAGGCAGAGGCTGAAACTGGGGGGAGGCTGGAGAGAGGCAGAGGCTGAGACTGGGGGGAGGCTGGAGGGAGGCAGAGGCAGAGACTGGGGGGAGGCTGGAGGGAGGCAGAGGCTGAGACTGGGGGGAGACTGGAGGGAGGCAGAGGCTGAGACTGTGGGGAGGCTGGAGGGAGGCAGAGGCAGAGACTGGGGGGAGGCTGGAGGGAGGCAGAGACTGGCGGGAGGCTGGAGGGAGGCAGAGGCTGAGACTGGGGGGAGGCTGGAGGGAGGCAGAGGCAGAGACTGGGGGGGAGGCTGGAGGGAGGCAGAGGCAGAGACTGGAGGGAGGCAGAGGCTGAGACTGGAGGGAGGCAGAGGCTGAGACTGGGGGGAGACTGGAGGGAGGCAGAGGCTGAGACTGTGGGGAGGCTGGAGGGAGGCAGAGGCTGAGACTGGGGGAGGCTGGAGGGAGGCAGAGGCAGAGACTGGGGGGAGGCTGGAGGGAGGCAGAGACTGGCGGGAGGCTGGAGGGAGGCAGAGGCTGAGACTGGGGGGAGGCTGGAGGGAGGCAGAGGCAGAGACTGGGGGGGAGGCTGGAGGGAGGCAGAGGCAGAGACTGGAGGGAGGCAGAGGCTGAGACTGGAGGGAGGCAGAGGCTGAGACTGGGGGGAGACTGGAGGGAGGCAGAGGCTGAGACTGTGGGGGGGCTGGAGGGAGGCAGAGGCTGAGACTGGGGGGAGACTGGAGGGAGGCAGAGGCTGAGACTGTGGGGAGGCTGGAGGGAGGCAGAGGCTGAGACTGGGGGAGGCTGGAGGGAGGCAGAGGCAGAGACTGGGGGGAGGCTGGAGGGAGGCAGAGGCAGAGACTGGGGGGAGGCTGGAGGGAGGCAGAGGCTGAGACTGGGGGGAGGCTGGAGAGAGGCAGAGGCTGAGACTGGGGGGAGGCTGGAGGGAGGCAGAGGCAGAGACTGGGGGGAGGCTGGAGGGAGGCAGAGGCTGAGACTGGGGGGAGGCTGGAGGGAGGCAAAGGCAGAGACTGGGGGGAGGCTGGAGGGAGGCAGAGGCAGAGACTGGAGGGAGGCAGAGGCTGAGACTGGAGGGAGGCAGAGGCTGAGACTGGGGGGAGACTGGAGGGAGGCAGAGGCAGAGACTGGGGGGAGGCTGGAGGGAGGCAGAGGCTGAGACTGGGGGGAGGTTGGAGGGAGGCAGAGGCTGAGACTGGAGGGAGGCAGAGGCTGAGACTGTGGGGAGGCTGGAGGGAGGCAGAGGCTGAGACTGGGGGGAGGCTGGAGGGAGGCAGAGGCTGAAACTGGGGGGAGGCTGGAGAGAGGCAGAGGCTGAGACTGGGGGGAGGCTGGAGGGAGGCAGAGGCAGAGACTGGGGGGAGGCTGGAGGGAGGCTGAGGCTGAGACTGGAGGGAGGCTGAGGCTGAGACTGGAGGGAGGCTGAGGCTGAGACTTGAGGGAGGCTGAGGCTGAGACTGGAGGGAGGCTGGAGGGAGGCTGAGGCGGAGACTGGGGCAGGCTGAGGCTGGGGGGAGGCAAAGGCTGAGACTGGGGAAGAGAGGCTGATGCTGAGGGAAGATAGAGGCTGATGCTGGGGGAGAAAGGCTGATGTTGGGGGAGTGGGAGAGAGGGGCTAATGCTAGAGACAGAGGACAAGGGATGAGGGATAGTGCAATGACAAAATCGATTGGGTGGGGGGAGTGTAAGGACTCAGAATAAGAGGGGGCAGCATTGGGAGCTCATTGTGAAGAAGGGGCAGCATGTGGAGGATCAGTATGGAGTGGAGCAATGTAGGGGAGTCAATATCAAGAGTGAGGTAGTGTGTGTGGGGGGGGGGGTCTCAGCATAAGCGTTAGTGTGGTGGTCTTAGCATGAGTGGGGCAACATGAAGGTCTCATTATGGAAAAGAGGAAGGCAGCATTAGGAGCTCATGGAGAGGGACAGCATGCATGGGACATTGTGAGAAGGGGGCAGCATGCATGGGACACTGAGGAGGGGGCAGCATGCATGAGACATTGTGAGGAGGGGGCAGCATGCATGGGACATTGTGAGAAGGGGGCAGCATGCATGGGACACTGAGGAGGGGGCAGCATGCATGAGACATTGTGAGGAGGGAGCAGCATGCATGGGACATTGTGAGGAAGGAGCAGCATGCATGGGACATTGTGAGGAGGGAGCATCAAGCATGAGACATTGTGCGGAGGGAGCAGCATGCATGGGACATTGTGAGGAGGGAGCAGCATGCATGGGACATTGTGAGGCGGGAGCAGCATGCATGGGACATTGTGAGGAAGGGGCAGCATGCATGGGACATTGTGAGGAGGGGGCAGCATGCATGAGACATTGTGAGGAGGGAGCAGCATTCATGGGACATTGTGAGGAGGGAGCAGCATGCATGGGACATTGTGAGGAGGGGCAGCATGCATGGGACATTGTGAGGAGGGAGCAGCATGCATGGGACATTGTGAGGAGAGAGAAGCATGCATGGGACATTGTGAGGAGGGGGCAGCATGCATGGGACATTGTGAGGAGGGGGCAGCATGCATGGGACATTGTGAGGAGGGGGCAGCATGCATGGGACATTGTGAGGAGGGGGCAGCATGCAAGGGACATTGTGAGGAGGGGGCAGCATGCAAGGGACATTGTGAGGAGGGAGCAGCATGCATGGGACATTGTGAGGAGGGGGCAGCATGCATGGGACATTGTGAGGAGGGGGCAGCATTCATGGGACATTGTGAGGAGGGGGCAGCATTCATGGGACATTGTGAGGAGGGGGCAGCATGCATGGGACATTGTGAGGAGGGGGCAGCAAGCATGGGACATTGTGAGGAGGGAGCAGCATGCATGGGACATTGTGACGAGGGAGCAGCATGCATGGGACATTGTGAGGAGGGGGCAGCATGCATGGGACATTGTGAGGAGGGGGCAGCATGCATGGAACATTGTGAGGAGGGGGCAGCATGCATGGGACATTGTCCTCACATCATGCTGCTCCCTCCTCACAATGTACAGATCATATTTCATAATCGAGGAAGGTGTGGTGCATATACAGTAGTTTATAAGGGAGGGCAGTGTGGTGTTTATTAGGGGCAGTGTGACAGTCGCAGTATATAAGTGGGGACGGTGTGGTGGGAATATTTTATACTCATGCTATGTTTTGATGTGCCTGTGGTGATTCCCATTGGGGGGGGGGGGGTTCGTTTCTTATTGATACTTTTTAAAGTGTGCTACAGAGTAGATCTGCCTTAAACAGATGTCGTGTGCGAAAACTCAGTTTTACGTTGTCACTAAGGGGCGCGACCACTTAAAGTGCCTAGGGCAGCATGAAGGCAAAATACAGCCCTGACCGCAGGAACGAGGAAGCTCTCCTTACCTGCCTCCCGGCCGCTATGCGGAAGGAAGGAGGTGGGCGGGATGTTACGTCCCACTCAGCTCCGCCCCTCCGCTGCTATTGGGCGGCCGCTCACTGACGTCGCTGTGACGCCGCACGGACCGCCCCCTTAGAAAGGAGTCGGTTCGCCGGTCACAGCGACGTCGCCGGGCAGGTAAGTATGTGTGACGGGTCTGGGCGATGTTGTGCGGCACGGGCAGCGATTTGCCTGTGTCGCGCAACAGATGGGGGCGGGTACCCACACTAGCGATATCGGGACCGATATCGCAGTGTGTAAAGTAGCCTTTAGCCGAATCTCCTACCTGCCTGCTCCAATCCCATCAATTATCAAGACCATGATTTGGCTCAATTTTATTGGACAGTAGTAGATAAAAAATGGTGGCGGTGTCGTGGGTAAAACAAATATTAATGTGGGTCCATTCCAATATATAGACAGAAATGATAACATAATTGTAATGCAAGTCACTACTTACGGATAGTACAGACGGAAGAGTAGTCAGGCAAAACGGGGTGTGGTAACAGGAGGACACAGGGAGTACACAGAGGCGAAGTCAGATCACAATCCAAGGGTCAGTATTCTAGGAGGGCACGTAACAGGTTCAGGGAGAAAACTGAGACATGGTCAGGTAAAGGTCCGAGGTCAAAAGCCAGGAGGTCCCAACAGGAACATGGAGAAGGCAGAGAGGAATCAAACAATGGTCAGAGAACAAAGATCATAACACTAGCAGAAACACAGGCCAACAGCACAACTACAGAACCAGAACGTACGACTGGCAAGGTTCTGGGAGAGCATGCTCTGTAAAGAATCAGAGCAATTGCCAGTTAGATGGAACACCTGAGTAATCAGCACCTCCCAGAACCAGCATGGATGCATGCACTGTCAATCAACCTGCCAGCCAGTAGCCCAGGAAAACACAGCAGGGCATCTCCTAATGTGCAAGATGCTCTGCACAGAGTAATCGTGTCACTGCGAGCTCAATAGTCCCGAAGCGCAGCAGAGCATCTCCTAGTATGCAAGATGTCCTGCACAGAGGAATTGTGACAATAATGATAACCAACTAATAGAGCTTTAAGCTGTTACAACCCATTGGGTTCTCTGCCTTCGTCCTGCAGCAGTTGACACTCTTGGTTTTTGTGCACATTGGTATAATGGTCGTCTCTCTTTGGAGATTAGTGACCGGCACAGGTTCAGAGTCTTTTTTGTACCATCTGAGACTGTGCACATTAAATGTGTTATTTACTTTTGGCATACACAGAGTTGCCAGCAACAAGCTCATTACCTCTGCTGGTGTATCTGCTGATAACCACTCCCAACCTGGATATATACCCTCTGCTCCCAGCAGAGAGTGCCGATTATTCACAATTTATTCTGGACCATGAAGGAGGTCTTTTTTGCTACTGCTGTTGTTTAGTGTGAAAGTTACTCCGTTGTTTAATTACTTTCTCCTTACCATATTTACCTCTTGTGCTCCTTTTTGTGCCCCCCCTGGTGTTTGTTTTTGGTGTGCATGAGTTTTGTTGTCTCTCCTGTTTCTGTTAACTGTCAGTGGGGTTTTGTGACTATTGTCCTGTCCTGTCCCCTTGGTGGTGGGTGTGGAGGGTGTTACGTCAGGGCCTTGGACAAGAGATAGGGAAATGCTGGTGGCTCAGACCTCACTACCATCAAGTCTACCTCCGGGTTAAGGGAAAGCTCCTGGTGCATTTAGTCTGATGGCCAGTGCAGGGGTTCCCATGCAGTCACCTCCTGGTGCCCAGCGTGACAATTGTGCTAGGTGGCAAGCAGGATGTGCTTTTATATCCGAAGGGGAACTTGTTATATTGTATATTCAGTCCTATATGTAGACAGAACAGTATAGAAAACGAGAAGCTGAGCAGAATGATATGTAGGTTTGTTAGAAAAGACTCAGCATAACACATTTTATTCATTTAAATTCTTGGAGTTTTATGTGTATGAGTCCAGTGGGCAGTCCTACTCAATGATTGATGGTTCCTATGCATGAACAAGGGAAGACTTTCATTCACTTAGTAGGACCGCCCACTGGACTCATGCTTACAAACATGAAGGATATCAATGAATACATGCAGGCTTTATTGAAAATGTCCCACAAATTAGTATATCAATCTGAATGGCTCCCCCTGCTCTATAACATCCTGACTGCAGACGTGATGCCATTTTCATAGTGATAAGACCACTTTGAAGCCTGGATCAGATACCACATTTCCCAAATATTCAGGTATTTGGTGTGCAAGCTGCTATCTAAAACGTAAAGGGATTGTCCACTACTTTTACATTGATGGCCTTTCCTTAGGATAGGTCATTAATACCTGATCGGTCAGAGTCCGACACCCCACACCCACTCAGATCAGCCCACCATCTTGCATACTCGCTCCTTCGCTGCAGAGTGCTGCAAGCAGGAGCGATGCTAAGCTGTGATGAGCGGTGAAACTCCGTCCACAGCCCAGTAACTCATTCAGACTGGGGAAGGGCTCGGTGATGTCGGGTCATCTGGAAGTTGATGTGACATCATCGGATCTCAGAGGTCACGGAGCCCGGGGGTCACTTCATGGGGATGAGCACAATAACGCCGCTCAGAGGCAGAATTAGCTGAACAAGGTATTTGACAAAGGCAGTTTTACAGGGATGTGGCCAACTATTGCAGATTAGTGAACCAACTCTTTAATTTATTTTTTTTTTACTTGTTATACCAAAACTGGCCATATGGAGAGCTATAATGAAATCCATCTGTGAGTTCCTATCCATACTCAGCCCTTCTTGCCAAGAAGAGTATTATATTGCCCTACAACTCCTCCTTGTGGTAGAAATTCCTAGCCAACAAAATTCTGGGATGTATCAAGACAAGCATTGAATCTAGATCAAGAGAGGTAATTATTCCCCTTTACTCTGCCCTGGTAAGTCCCCACCTGGAATACTGTTTACAGTTCTGGGCTCTCCAATTCAAGAAAGACATCAATATATTGGAGCAAGTCTAGAGAAGAGCAACCAAGATGGTAGAAGGTCTGCAAACCATGTCATATGAAGAACGGCTAATAGAACTAGGGATGTTTAGTTTGAAAAAGAGAAGACTGAGAGGAGACTTAATAGCGGTCTACAAATATCTGAAAGGTTGTCACAGTGCAGAGGGAACTACCCTATTCTCATTAGCACAATGTAGTATAAGAAGCAATGGGATGAAACTAAAAGGAAGGAGATTCAGATTAGATATTAGGAAAAACTTTCTGACAGTGAGGGCAGTCAGGGAGTGGAACAGGCGACCACGAGAGGTGGTGAGGGCAGTCAGGGAGTGTAACAGGAGGTAGTGAGGGCAGTCAAGGAGCGTAACTAACAGGCAACCACAGGAGGTAGTGAGGGCAGTCAGGGAGTGGAACAGGCGACCACAGGAGGTAGTGAGGGCAGTCAGGGAGTGTAACAGGCGACCACACAGGAGGTAGTGAGGGCAGTCAGGGAGCGTAACAGGCAACCGCAGGAGGTAGTGAGGGCAGTCAGGGAGTGTAACAGGCAACCACAGGAGGTAGTGAGGGCAGTCAGGGAGTGTAACAGGCGACCACACAGGAGGTAGTGAGGGCAGTCAGTGAGCGTAACAGGCAACCACAGGAGGTAGTGAGGGCAGTCAGGGAGTGGAACAGGTGAGGTAGTGAGCTCTTCCTCAATGGAAATCTTCAAGCAGAAACTGGATAAACATATAGCTGGCAGGATTTCGGAAAGCCTGCACTCGCAGGGGGTTGGACCCGATGGCCCTTGAGGTCCCTTCCAACCCTACCATTCTATGATTCTATGATTCTTAAATATTAACTACAATAATTTGCAATTCGAGCACATTATGTTGTGCCTCCGTGATGTTGAAAATACAAGACGTCTGGTGTTAGATCGTAATCTATTAAAAGGATCAATACCTTTAAAAATAGAACTGTTAAGTATGTATTTTTCACTCTGTGCATTATATGCTGTTTACATGTCAGTTTATATTTGCGCAATAGTCGTATCTTCATTTCTCCATGTGGAGCCGGTTATAGGTTAAGGAATAAGGATGAAGAAAATTCCATGGAGAATGCATCACACGTCCAAAATACTATTTCAAGAGCCTAGAATGCGGCACACCAGGCTTTACATGTAGGGATTTCATCTCTTCCAGCTCCCTCTGAAGTTGCTGAAGAGCCACAGTTTGCCCGGCGCATAATAGACACCAGAAGTTTACATCAAAATATTAAATTCTAAAACTGCAAACAAACGCAATAATTCTGGAGATCAGCGTGATGCCATCGCGAGAGGCAAACAAGAACATTGTGTTCTCGCCACAGATGTATAATTGGGCAGACCAGACGGATCTGTGCGCCTTTATCTGACAGTAATTCTAGGTTTGCATGTTCCTCCCGTAGAACTGAATCATTAGATAAGTAACGCATAGCTAAAAACACGAAGCGATCATTATTTGTGAGCAGACGCCAGTGTTTACACTTACTATTCCAAGACCGTCGGCGAGAAGGCGTGGCAAATTCACCGTGATCGGCTCTCCAGTGATTTTCTTTTTTTTTTTTTTGAGACCTAAGGGCATTTTGTGGATACATTCGAAATAAAAAACAATAAAAAGAAACTGAAATATTTATGAACTTTTCATTATTTTGTTTCGGAGATCACAAGTAAACAGGAGACGCAATTATTTTCATATTACTTTTAGGCAGAAAGTGTCTAAGTTGTAGACATATTTTGGCGTTGACGGTTTTATGGTTAGAACTGTGAGACAGATATAGATTCTTATGGATGATATTCCTATTTTACTACATTAAAAAATAGTAATATTTGCTGTTAGAGCTCAGGGAAATAATTTGATGGCCGCCTCTCACAGGTGTGTCTCGGGTGACCATGTGGTTTCTGGCCATAGAAGGTCACAGCGTTTGGCTACGCAGAATGCTTCATGACTTTCCATTGTTTCTGCTGTCAGTAGTCATTGCTATAAGTAGCTTTCCTGCCGGATTCATCTCTCCCATTTTTGGACCCAGCAGGAGCTCGCCTTCCATCCAGCTGCTGATCACCAGTATTCCCTTAGGGGTACTTTGCATGCTACGACATCCCTAGCCGATTGTAGCGATGACAACCGTGATAGTCCCCACCCCCGTCGCACATGCGATATCTTGTGATAGCTGGCGTAGTGAACATTATCGCTACGGCAGCTTCACACGCACTTACCTGCCCTGTGACGTCGCTCTGGCCGGCGACCCGCCTCCTTCCTAAGCGGGCGGGTCGTGTGGCGTCACAGCGACGTCACACGGCAGGCGGCCCATAGAAGTAGAGGGGCGGAGATGAGCGGGATGTAAACATCCCGCCCACCTTCTTCCTTCCTCATTGCAAGCGGGACACAGGTAAGGAGATGTTCCTCGCTCCTGCGGCTTCATACACAGCGATGTGTGCTGCCACAGGAACGAGGAACAACATCGTACCTGTCACTGCAGCGAAATTATGAAAATGTCCGACACTACACAGATCACCGATTTTTGACGCTTTTGCGATCGTTTATCGGTGCTTCTAGGCTTTACACGTTGCGACATCGTTACCGGCGCCAGATGTGCATCACTTTCGATTTGACTCTGACGAGATCGCAGTAGCGATGTCGCAACGTGCAAAGTACCCCTTAGTGTTTAGGTATACCTTTCTTCCTTTGGACTGGTGCTGGTGATATTTTCAGTTCCTTCAAGCCTTGGTTGTAAGCAGGTGGTTTGGACTCCTTTATGGTATCTTTGCTGAACTTCTACCTGTGTCATCTAATGATAAGTAGTTCATGCTTTTCCAGTTGCGTGTCCTCCTTGTGTCTTCTATAGTTGTTTACTGGGGTTGACAAAGAGTTTGTCCCATCCATTCCCTATTTAGGGCTCAGCATTAGGGATACCTAGGCTCAGGTATCCAGCTCGGCGCAGAGGTGCGGAACCTATCTAGGGTGGTGAGGGACCCCCGGGACCACCAGTAGGTTCAGTCAGGGGTCACCATTTTCCCTCTCCCTAGACAAAGGGTTTCCCTTCCCTTTTGCCATGCGCTTGGTACTTTTCCATAACTGTTGTGACACCACCATATAAGTTGAAGGGTCATGTTTAGAGATGAGTGGACCCATGGAAGTTTGGTTTGGTGGGCTCAGACAGACTTCAGATAAAGGTTGGTTTGGGACCCAAACTTGATCTGAACCCCAATGGAAGTCACTATTTGGGCAGTTCAGGTCTCTGCCCACATAAACAGATCACTTCCGGGTTCTGCTGGGCGAGGTTTTCCCATTTATGGGGGGTTTTTTTGGTGCACACTATATCCCATCAAGCTAATGTCATCCCCTACGTGAGCCATGCAAACACTGTAAACAGCTCGCACTGGGCTGAGCACCAAGTGTACCCATGCACGAGTGGTTTGCATACTAGACTGGTGCTCTGATATAGAAAATCTATAACTGTGGTTGGGCCCTATCGTGATGAGCTCCAAAAACACTGTCTGGCCGGGTACAGGACAAGAGCTGCCCTTGTCACCCCACTCATCACCTCAAGCCCGGCTTGTCTCAACTGCCAACTGTTAACTCTCTCTGGTTACCATATTGACCAGGCTATAGGGGATATTGATCAGACATCCTCCATTATAGTCCTTTGCAAATACATAGCACCACCTGCTGGTCTCCAGTGGTATTACAGAGCAACAACTCACAGTAAATTTGACAGAATGACATCAGGCAATACATCAAACCATAAATTATTCTAGAGACTCCTATGAATGCAGAAACCTTTGTAATGACTCCTTCTGGGTCATTACAAGTTTCTTAAAGAAAATTAAAACAAAGAACCCAATGACAACTCATGTGTCTTTAAGAATAGTTTGGCAATAAATAGGCCATAAAAAATTATATTCCATCAGCCTGACAATTATTAGATTACTAATTCACTCTCCGATATTCTTATAGACGATTTTGCAATTTATCCCATTTTTATCGATTTGTTCATAGTTCAAAATGGCCGATTTGAGTCAATTTCTAAAACTTCGACAAGAATTCGAGTTTACATCAAATCAAATTGCTCATCTCTACAAATGGGTACAATATCATGTTTTTTAGTATCATGAAGTTGATGACTTTCTATATTTGTATTTCCACCAAATAAGGTTCCATGATTTCCTTGGACCATTACGGCCGTGCCGCGGTCAGTCGTATGGAAACATCATATTGAGCATAGTCATTTTATTTGAAAGAAGCACACAGGTCGCCCGGCACATTGCAGGAACTCAATAACGCAAATAAAGGTCACTTCTTTATGTAGAGTTGAAGAATGTCAATACATCATGTTGTTACCGAATTCTTTTTAAGAATAGTATTTTTAGTGACTACGTGGGATATTGTAGCGGAATGGTCAGCCGACTGTTTGCAGAAATGGACACAATAGGAGTGATTACATTTTATAACACATTATTAGCTTCATTGTATTTATGCGCAATGGACCTTTGAGTCCCGTCTTACTCAGAATAGGGTGTCTGCAGTACAGGAGCCGCATTGTATTCCACTACCCCCTAATTTGTAGGCAAAAGCGAAAACCTGGAGGTCCTTGATTATATTTTTTCCTCTAGATTCTTATTATGGTGAGCAAAGATTCTAAATGAACTTCCCAACAGATTCCAGCTAATCTGAATTTTTGGAAATTTGGTATTCATTAATTCAGCTAAATGCCTGCCAGCTGCTATTTTCCTGGATTTATAAGTAGAGATGAGCGGACTCGTGGAAGTTCGGTTCCGTGGGTGCAGCTGGACTTTTGAACAAATTTGATTTGGGACTTGAACTTGATCTGAACCCCAATGGAAAGCACTAATTGGGCAGTTTGGGTTTCCGTCCATATGCAGCCAGCCATAAACAGATCGCTTCAGCGTCTGAATTCAGAGTTCGGGTGCTTTACATATGCTGGCCACTAAAGTGAGCTTTGCTGTCCTCGGGTACGCTCGGTGCTTAGCCCAGTGTAAGCCACTTGCAGTGTTTGATGGCTCTCACTAGTGTGTACAAAAAAATGAAAAAAATCCTGGCCCTCTCTCCCCCGGAAGTGATCTGTTTATGGCTGACTGTATGTTGGCGGAGATCCGAACTGCCCAATCAGTGACTTCCAATGAGGTTCTGGTCACGTTCGGGTCTAGAATAGAACTTTATATGAAGTTAAAAAACAACAAATTTTCACACTCATCTGACCCTTCAACTCTTCATATGGCTGCTGTTGCCTATTAGTCCTCCATTAATTTTCAAAGGTACCCGCTTGGGCGCCAATTACTTTTTTACTCTTTTGTTTGTACTGATGACATTGAGTAGATGTCAACATAATGATGTGAGAAAATGTGTCAAGGCTCAGTGGAAGGACTGGCAAAAATGAGATGAGCTGGAACCTGAAGAAGTTAGAGGAGGACTGATGGAGAACTGTTGTCAAAGAAACTGGTGGGAGGCTTTATTATTTTATACCTCAGTTGTCACACTATACTTTGGGGGTCAAAAGACCTCAAAGCATATTTAATGATAATTTTTTATGGTAATTGGGGCGATTTGCGTTGCGTAGGTTAGATGGGAGAGAATGCTCGGCACTGCTTGACGCTTGACTGAGTATCAGGGTGCTCAAGACTCTTGGCACGTGATCGAATATCGTGCGGGTGCTAAAAATGCTCGATTTCCTGGCCAGCATATTATTTCTCTAATTTTTCTGAAAACACCTAACTGGAGGGCTGAGGAGAGAAAGAGCTCTCATCCTCAGCCATCGGTTAGGGTCTTTCGGAAAAATGGTTGAGTTTCCCCATTGACTTCCATTATGTTCGTTACCCAAGTTAAACCTGTTCAAGCATCTGTTAGGGCCAGGTGGACGGGCAGACCCAGGAGGTGGATCCACTGGGCTGAACACCTCACCGAGGGCAAGGTGCCCGGTAGCCGGAGCACTAGCAGGACAGTCCGTTTAGAGGAGTGGAGTAAAGAAGTCCCTGGGACCACGGGGTCTCTGATGGTAGTCCGGGTGACGGAGCTCAGGTTCGGAGGCCGAGATGTCGTCAGGCAGAGTCCGGAACCAATGGAGCAAGAAGACGGGTCACCACAGGGATCGGAGATGGCAGGAGCTGACGGGATGGCAGGCCGTCACCGTTCGGGGTTCGGGTATCGTCAGGACCGGATGGCGAGGCAGGATCGGCTCTACGAGAGAGATAGGTGAGTATATCACAGACACAAGGAGACCTGACTCCTAGCTTAGAAAACATGAAGAACAGGCCCCGCCCACTTGGAAAGGATCCCCCTATATACCCAGTACCTGATCCTTCAATATCCTGTTGGAGGACACTGGCCCTTTAAGAAAGGGTAAATGACCGCGCGCGCACCCTAATGCGCATGCGCGAGGCCCGGGTGCCAGAAGCCAGGGCAGGGAGCGGTGAACAGGAGGCAGGGGAGCCGGCCTGGAGCAGAGCTGCCGACGGGCGCCGGGAGCGGGGACCGAGCCGCCTGGGGAGCGCAGGTGATGGGGGCTGGAGGCTGTGGAGCGGGGGACGCCTGATATAGGAGCCGGGGAGCGAGGCAGGGAAGCCGGGGAGCGTGGCAGGTGAGCCGGGGAGCGAGGCAGGGGACCCGGGGAGCGTGACAGTACACCCCCCCACGCCCCCCTCCCCGCAACCGGGACAGGAAGGCACGTATCAGAGGAGTACCCACATTCTCCCGGGGTTCCCAGGACCTATCCTCAGGACCATACCCTGCCCAGTCCACCAGGAAGAACTGTCGGCCTCGTATGGTTTTCATGGCCACGATATCCCTTACCGCATAGATGTCATCATCAGCAATAGGAGGAGGAGCAGAACTGGCAGCAGCGGAGAAGGGACCAAGGACAACCGGCTTGAGCAGGGAGACGTGGAAGGAGTTGGGTATTCTCATCGTGGCCGGGAGCTGCAGCTTGTAGGAGACCTCATTTATTTTGCTGATGACCTTAAACGGCCCGATGTAGCGAGGACCCAGCTTGTATGATGGTAGCTTCAATCGGACGTACTTGGAAGCAAGCCAGACCAGATCTCCTGGAGAGAAACACGGGGGATCCAGACGCCTCTTGTCTGCGTGTCTCTTCATCCGCAGGGAAGCACGTCCAAGGGACGTCTTGACAGAGTCCCAAATTGTAGAAAAGTCACGGACTACAGCATCAGCAGCAGGGACATCCGAGGAAGAGGATAGAGGTAATGGGACGGAAGGCTGAAGACCGTAAACGACATGGAAGGGAGAGCTGGAGGAGGACTCACTGACGTGGTGGTTATGGGAGAATTCAGCCCAAGGAAGAAGCGTGGACCAGTCGTCGTGATGGGCGTTGACGTAGTGACGTAAGAAGGAGGTCAAGATTTGATTGACTCGCTCCACTTGGCCATTCGACTGAGGATGGTAGGCTGAAGAAAAGTCCAGAGTCACTCCCAGATGTTTGCAGAGAGCCCTCCAGAAGCGGGAGGTAAACTGAGTTCCTCTATCGGACACAATGTGTGATGGAAGCCATGCAACCGGAAGATGTGCTGTATGTAAGCGTCAGCGAGTTCCTGGGCAGAGGGCAGTCCAGCCATAGGGACGAAATGAGCCATTTTGGAGAACCGATCTACCACGACCCATATGACTGTGTGTCCGGAGGACAGGGGCAAGTCCATAATAAAGTCCATCGCAATGTGTTGCCACGGAACGGAGGGTATAGGCAGAGGCAGAAGACGACCATATGGCAGGTGTTTGGGCGTCTTGTTCCTGGCACAAGAGGAGCAGACTGAGACAAAAGACGCGACGTCCGTGCGAAGGGATGGCCACCAGTAGTGACGTACAATTGTACTCCATGTTTTCTTCTGACCAGCATGGCCGGCTATTTTCGAGGCATGGCCCCAGTGCAACACTTTTTTCCTGTCAGTCTCAGAGACATAGGTCTTCCCAGGTGGTATCTGGGCCAGGGTGACAGGAGCCACCGGAATGATCTTACTAGGACAGATGATGGGCTGGGATGTCTCCTCCTCCTGCTCCATGGGCATGAATGACCTGGACAAGGCATCTGCTCTTACATTCTTGTCCGCGGGTCGAAAATGGAGCTGAAAATTGAACCTGGCAAAAAACAAGGACCACCTGGCCTGCCGTGGGTTCAGTCGCTGAGCGGACCGCAGGTATTCCAGGTTCTTGTGGTCCGTGTAAATGATCACGGGGTACACTGCTCCCTCCAGAAGGTAGCGCCATTCCTCCAGAGCCAGTTTGACTGCCAATAGCTCTCGGTCACCGATGGTGTAGTTGCGTTCAGGCGCTGAGAAGCTCTTGGAGAAGAAACCGCAAGTAACCATCTTCCCGGAGGAGGACTTCTGCATGAGCACTGCTCCGGCTCCCGAGGAGGAGGCATCCACCTCCAAGGTGAACTGTCGGTTTAACTCAGGACGGTGGAGCACAGGGTAAGAAGCAAATGCCTGTTTCAGGGAGCCAAACGCGGCGTCGGCCGCAGGTGACCAGTCCTTTGGATTAGCCCCCTTCTTGGTCAAGGCGGAGAGGGCGCAGTCAGAGCAGAGAAGTGAGGGATGAACTGACGATAATAGTTTGCGAATCCCAGAAAGCGTTGGATTGCCTTCAGTCCGGAAGGAGGGGGCCAGTTGAGAATGGAAGAGACCTTCTCCGGGTCCATCTGCAGACCAGTATCGGAGATCACGTAACCCAAGAAGGGAAGAGAAGACTGCTCGAATACACACTTTTCGTACTTGGCGTACAGGCGATTCTCTCTCAGTCTTTGTAGTACCAGCTGCACGTTCTCTCTGTGGGTCTGGAGGTCCGGAGAGAAGACCAGGATATCGTCAAGATACACCACCACACAGACGTAGAGAAGGTCCCGGAACACGTCGTTCACCAATTCCTGAAACACTGCTGGTGCGTTACAGAGGCCGAAGGGCATCACACAGTATTCATAGTGCCCATCGCGAGTATTGAATGCGGTCTTCCATTCGTCCCCAGAGCGGATGCGGACCAGGTTGTAGGCACCCCGAAGATCCAACTTGGTAAACACACGAGCTCCTCTAAGCCGATCAAACAATTCGGGGATGAGCGGCAGGGGGTATTTATTTTTCACGGTGATTTGGTTCAATCCCCGGTAGTCAATGCATGGGCGTAGATCGCCCTCTTTCTTCTTAACGAAGAAGAAGCCTGCTCCAGCAGGAGAGGAGGACCTCCGAATGAATCCCCTTGCTAGGTTCTCCGTGATGTAGGCAGACATGGCCCTAGTTTCAGCAGGAGACAACGGATATATCCGTCCTCGAGGTGGTGTAGTTCCCGGGAGTAGGTCAATGGCACAGTCATAAGGACGATGTGGCGGCAGTACCTCTGACTCCTTTTTATCAAAGACGTCCGCGAAGGACCAATAGGCCGAGGGCAGTCCCGGTAGGGACTCCGGAACCGGAGGTCGTGGGATGGGCTGTATAGTCTTCAGACAATTCTCGTGGCAAGAGGAGCCCCATCGGGTGATTTCACCAGTACCCCAGCTGACTGACGGTTCATGTGTCCGTAACCAGGGGAGTCCCAGCAGGATTTGATGGGACATGTGTGGGAGGACATAGAGAGCGATGTTCTCGGTGTGCAGGGCACCGATACGTAGTTCCACCGGCTTGGTGATCCACGAGATGGTGTCAGAGAGGGGTCTCCCATCTACAGAGGCAATCACGAAGGGTTTGTCGAGTGGAGTAACAGGCACCTGGTACTTGTCCACCGTGGCCTGCTGGATGAAATTGCCTGCTGCCCCGGAATCGAGGTACGCCTCGGCCGTGAACCGCGTCTCTCCCGTTGTCACTTGAACAGTCCATGTAACCGGGTCTGAGAGAGTCCCAGCACCTAGGGTGGCCTCTCCTACCAACCCTAGGCTTTGGAGTTTCCCGGCCTCTCTGGACAGGAGCGTAGAAGGTGTGTGCCCTCTCAACAGTAGAAGCAGAGGCCCTTGGCGAGCCGTTCTGCTCGGCGTTGTTCGGACTGCCGCAAACGGTCAATCTGCATGGGCTCGTGGACAGAGACACCAGACGACGCTGACTGAAGTACGGCGGGCTTCTGCGGAGGATAGGAATGCCGTATCGGACGTCTCTCACGGGACACCTCTTTGGATCGTTCCTGGAATCTGAGGTCCACGCGGGTGGCTAGTGCGATCAGGGCATCCAGGGTGGAAGGAACATCGCGGCCTGCCAGCTCATCCTTAATACGGCTGGAGAGTCCTTCCCAGAAGGCGGTGGTGAGGGCTTCATTGTTCCACCCCAATTCTGAGGCCAAAGTGCGGAAGCGGATGGCATACTGCCCTACCGTCGTAGTCCCCTGACGAAGCCTGAGGAGTGATGAGACGGATGCAGCGGCACGTCCAGGTTCGTCAAAGGTGTTTCTGAATGCCTGCAGGAAGTCCTGGATGTTGGTAGTCACAGGGTCCTCCTTTTCCCACAAGGGGTTCATCCAGGCCAGTGCCTCACCCTCTAGATGTGACATCACAAACGCCACCTTGGCTTGGTCGGAGGCAAACAAGTGCGGAAGCAGCTTGAAATGAAGGGAGCACTGGTTTAGGAATCCCCTGCAGGTCTTGGGATCTCCGGGGTACCGGGGTGGTGAAGCCAAACGAAGTCCGGAAGCATCCGAGGAGGCTGCCACGGGAGCTGTGGCCATGGATTGTACAGTGGAAACCTGAGATGCCAAGGATGTGGCCGTCGCTTGTAGCGTGTTCAGGCGGGTATCCACAGAAGACATGAAGTTCAGCATGCGGGTCTGGGTCTCGCGCTGGCGTGTGAGTTCCTGCTGCAAGGCCGCTAGTGCTTCGGCGGGATCCATGGCCTGTTCTTACTGTTAGGGCCAGGTGGACGGGCAGACCCAGGAGGTGGATCCACTGGGCTGAACACCTCACCGAGGGCAAGGTGCCCGGTAGCCGGAGCACTAGCAGGACAGTCCGTTTAGAGGAGTGGAGTAAAGAAGTCCCTGGGACCACGGGGTCTCTGATGGTAGTCCGGGTGACGGAGCTCAGGTTCGGAGGCCGAGATGTCGTCAGGCAGAGTCCGGAACCAATGGAGCGAGAAGACGGGTCACCACAGGGATCGGAGATGGCAGGAGCTGACGGGATGGCAGGCCGTCACCGTTTGGGGTTCGGGTATCGTCAGGACCGGTTGGCGAGGCAGGATCGGCTCTACGAGAGAGATAGGTGAGTATATCACAGACACAAGGAGACCTGACTCCTAGCTTAGAAAACACGAAGAACAGGCCCCGCCCACTTGGAAAGGATCCCCCTATACACCCAGTACTTGATCCTTCAATATCCTGTTGGAGGACACTGGCCCTTTAAGAAAGGGTCAATGACCGCGTGCGCGCCCTAATGCGCATGCACGAGGCCCGGGTGCCAGAAGCCAGGGCAGGGAGCGGTGAACAGGAGGCAGGGGAGCCGGCCTGGAGCAGAGCTGCCGACGGGCGCCGGGAGCGGGGACCGAGCCGCCTGGGGAGCGCAGGTGATGGGGGCTGGAGGCTGTGGAGCGGGGGACACCTGATAGAGGAGCCGGGGAGCGAGGCAGGGAAGCCGGGGAGCGTGGCAGGTGAGCCGGGGAGCGAGGCAGGGGACCCGGGGAGCGTGATAGCATCCGACCTGCTCGATTCAAGTACCGAGCACTCAAGCATTTTAGTGCTCACTCATCCTTAGCGAGTGGTAAGGTGAGTTTCTCTTTTTTTATTTCCAACATTTCACTTTTGTTATGCTTTGCATTCTGGAGAGTTCGAAGAGCTAAAAACCTTGCTAAAAATCAAATTTCACAGGGAAACCATGCAATTTGTCAGATTTTCTCATCTCTGGCTGCAATAGTGCCCAGAAAAGGTAAAAATCCCAAAGGTAGGATGTGTTCCACTAGAAAACATTTCATCCATGGAGGCTCAACCATCATTACTTTGGCCTAACTTAACCATCTCAAGTAAAGTAACAGGCTGGAACCTTAACCCTGGTTGTGGGTGGCGGCCGGCATGATTTTGGTTAAGAGAGAGGAGACAATGTAGAGGGTGGGTTTTAGGAGGTGGGGGGTTTATATAGGACAATCAGGAAGTGAGGCCCCCTTTTCGGCCCGCGCTTTTCAGAAGAGTCCTGTCCGCCCTCCCTAGTGGTTGAAGCAGGGTTATGGTGGCTTATGGTTGTTTTGATGGGTTCTTGAAGTTGTTTAAATTGTACCGGGGAGTCATGGAAATATGGATTCCTTAATTAGTTGGTTGGGTTGTAGTCTGGTGATTTGGGGGAACCTCTGGCAATGGAATGTTGAGTCCCGTTGTTTGTTTGTTGATTATACCCTTCCTTCCCCTCCCCTCTTTTGTATTGGTGTTCCCAAGTTGGCGTTTATGGCTGGGAGTAACTTGGGGTCATGGGGTGGTTACTGTTGTAACTCTTGGTAATCACCAGATTTAAGAGCTTCAAGGACCTTGAATAAAAGGCTGTTGTGGCCATTTTATCCAATCTGGTGTCAGAGTCTTTTTTTGGATCGACGGTGGATTCTAGGAGGTGTTGGGTCTAAAGGGGCATACCTGTATATATGTGTATAGGGGGTGACATCCCGGCCCTAGACTATACCAAAGTAATGACTCTGTATTTGGTTGGAGAACATCTTCTAAATTGTACTGAAATTATGAAGAAGAAAAAGCTTAATTGGAGTTTAAGGAAACAAGTTTACATTCCGTAGAGTGGAGTAATATACCGAAGAATATGAGATAATAGAGGGTAATTTGACTCATTATGCATATGAGACGATTATAGAGTGAGACAAGCTCAGTACATAGTAATAACGGGAAAGAGCTCAACACAAGGTCACCTGTAATGTTGTTGGCTTTTTCTTTTAATGTAAGAATATGAAATCACAAAATAAAGAATGATCATGATTAAATGTCAAGATATAGAATAAAGATAATTATATAGTATGTAAAAAGAATCAGATTATATTTAAACAGGCAACCACAACATCTCAGAGAAAAATATCCGCTCTACAATTACGTAGGGAATCTCAATTTATAAAATGGGTCCAATTATATCACCAGCAGAATAATGGTGGTAACACATTCAAATTGGCTCTCTTCTGGAAGGAAAGAAATGTATGTCACTACCTCGAGTGCCACCTATTGGAGGTAAATGCCCCTTAAGTCTACTTTATTGGACGAGCTTTGCAACATGTCTATGAATTTTGGCCAAGACAGACACCATTTGTGACCTCTACTGGTCCTTCTTCAGTGAGTAGCAAGATTTGTGTGTCTGTGTAGGGGCTATCCCTACAAGAGGTACACGTTACCTTTAAGAGACAGCACCCCTGTTTCAGTTTTGTTGAACTGCCTGTTGAACTGGATTAGTTGGCGGTGTTTGTTTACTCTTCTGTGTAACGAGACTCTTGGTTTAGCCTGCAAAAGAGCGGGAAAAGCAGGTGAGGAGAGAGAGGGTTTTGTGGGAGGAGACAGGTCATATCATCCGGTGGTAAGGTTTGGAGAACTACGGTGTTGGAGGAATTATGGGACCGGTGTGAGAGACTTACCATAGCTGGACAGTGAGTGACCCCTGAGGTCCATTGTGTAAAGCCAAACTAAGTAGAGGAAATCCTCAAGGCCGGCGAACTCAAACCTAGGAGCCAGGAAGGGAAAACAAGTCTGCGACAGAGGAGCAGAACCTTGCCCCACTTGGAGAAGTGAATGCTAGGCGTGACCCCTGAACTGAAGCCCCAGCAGCTGGACTGATCTTCTCTTCAGTGGTACCCATGACTCAGTGCTGGGTGTGCACTCTATAGGGATTAGTGTAGGTCTCATCAGTTAGAGCGTGATATCCACGTGGCCCTGTTAGCGAAGGCCAGTTAGGTTGTAGTGTAGTGTAGCTGTCGTGTGATGTTCGGCTCTGCACACATCTGCTGGCACTATGGTGTCAGACTCTGTTCGCACTGTAGAGTCTGACAAGCAACCTGAGGCTTGTGGAGTGTTCAGCCAGAGAAGGACCTCGGCTGGTTCAGGTTCACTGGTCTTCATCTTTGCAGGAGTTAATCCCTGCTGACTAGTGAGCAGGACCTTAATGCTCAGGTTGCTGATTGCCGTATGCAGCTGTCTTCTCCCTATATTAAGCATGCCTTTCTACCTGTTTGTGCTGATGATAGCTTTTGTAATCCTGGTCTTGTTGTTGCTCTTGTTTATGGTGATCCGTGTTGTGCTTCTGAGTGGAGTGATCGTTCCCCTGTTGTGCGTTACTCCCCCCCCCCTTTTCACTAGTCCCCTGTTCACATATTGTCTCTTCTGTGTGTTTTGACTGCTGTGTGTATGGGTTTCTATTCTCCCTTGTCCATGTCTTTTGTCGGGTTTTGTCTTTGTGTTTCCGTCCCGTCCCAAAGGTGTGGGGGAGGGTGAGTAACATCAGGGTGTGGACAGGAGCCAGGGTCACGCTGGAGGCTCGAACCTGGTTACTATCAAACTTACCTCTAAGATAAGGTACAGCGCAGGGGGACAAGTCTTAGGGCCAGCCTAGGTGCCCTGTCCTGTTTCCATATACCCCGTGACAGTAGCAATTGTTTTGCTTCTGTGTGTTCCGCAAATATAGTCTTACATCTGTGATAGTTAGGGAAACGTGTGGTCAACTGGCCCCAGCTAGTAGCCAGAGCTTTTAAAATATTTTTTCTCTGAGCAATATTCCCCTGACTGCTTGTTCCTTTGTTGGGTGTCCTGCCTGTAAAGAAAGCAATCCCTTGTATCTGCAGCCTATTCTTGTGTTTCGTAATCGTACTCTGCACCGCGGTGGTCAACCGGCCATTGCTACATCTGAATGAGATGTCCTATATGAAGCTTTGATGGAAAAAGACAGGTGACTAGTGATGAACAAGCGTGCTCTCCACTGCACGATACTTGATCAATCATTGGGGTGCTCGGGTACGCTCATTACTTGATCAAGTATTGTGGGTGCTCGAGGACCCGCCCTACATGTTTCAATGGGAAACATTTTTTCCGGAAGACCACAACAGGATGATTGGGAGAGAGACCTCTTGTTGTGGTCTTTCAGATAAATGGTAAGTTGCCGATTGACTTCCACTATACTAAATACTCTACTTGAGCACCCTCTTTTATTCAGATATGCCATATACTAATTTCTATTAATAATGATTAAAATATTTAAGTGAATGGGATCTGAACTGCAGTATCTAAGTACAGCCACTATTTGGTGCTGTTTAGACTCTATAAAAAGGTGTACATCCTTCAAACTGCGGATCAGTGGGAGTGCCGGGTGTTGGACCCTCACCGATTGGATACCGTTGACTTACTTAACGATCTATCATTAATATCCAAGTCTTGCGCAATCTCTTTAAAGAGATCAGCTGTGTTCGAGCTCTCATTAGTAATTCTATATGAAAAAAATGCAAATGACTTCTCACCTGGAAGAGACTAATTTTCAAAACACATGTTGGAGGAAACGCGTTATACAGTATGTTAAAGAGGACCTGTCACCAAGTTAAAAGTTGCCAGTTTTTGCTCTAATTTTTTTCCCACTCCATCCCTAAGTTTAAGTTGTTTTTTTTTATGTACTATGCGGTTCTAGCTATATGAATATTTATATTTAGTGTTATTTGCTACAACTTTACTCAGGGGCGTGGCTCACTTTATTCCTTAAGGGGGTATATTTTGGCTCCTCTTTATTATTACTCTGCGGTCCACGCTCTTTATTCCTTGGGGCGCGTTTTTGCCTCCTCTTGTGATCCATTACTTTACAGTAGTAAGGGCGGGAATCACAAAGTAATAATCAAGAGGAACCAAAAGACACCCCCCCAAGAAATAAAGAGCATGGATCACAGAATAATAATAAAGAGGAGCCAAAAAATATGCCCCCAAGAAAAAAAAAGCAAGGATCACAGAGTAAAAATAAAGAGGAGACAAAAGACACCCCCCAAGGAATAAGAGTGTGGATCACAGAGTAAAGCAGAGTCAAAAGACACACCCTCAAGGAATAAAGAGCATGGATTACAGAGTAATAATATAGAGGAGCTAAAACACATGCCCCCAAGGAATAAAGAGCAAGGATCACGGAGAAATAATAAAGAGGAGCCAAAAGACACACCCTCAAGGAATAAAGAGAGTGGATAGGATAACAGAGTCATAATTAAGAGGAACCAAAAGACACACCCCCAAGGAATAATAAGCGTGGATCACAGAGTAAAGAAGAGCCAAAAGACACACCCTCAAGGAATAAAGAGAGTGGATAACAGAGTCATAATAAAGAGGAACCAAAAGACACACCCCCAAGGAATAAAAAGTGTGGATCACAGAGTAAAGAAGAGCCAAAAGACACCCCCCCAAGGAATAAAATGCATGGATCACAGAATAATAATACAGAAGAGCTAAACGATATGCCCCCAAGAAATGAAGAGCATGGATCACAGAGTAATAATAAAGAGGAGCTAAAAGATATGCCCGCAAGGAATAAAAAGCGTGAATCACAGAGTAATAAGAAAGAGGTGCCAAAAGATAAGCCTCAAGGATATAAAGAGCGTGGATCACAGAGTAATATAAAAGAGGAGCCAAAAGACACCCCCCAAGGAATAAAGAGCGTGGATCACAGAGTAATATAAAAGAGGAGCCAAAAGACACCCCCCAAGGAATAAAGAGCGTGGATCACAGAGTCATAATTAAGAGGAGCCAAAAGACACACCCCCAAGGAATAAAAAGCGTGAATCACAGAGTAATAATAAAGAGGAGCCAAAAGACACACCCCCGAGGAATAAAAAGCGAGGATCACAGAATAATAATAAAGAGGAGCCAAAAGACATGTCCCCAAGGAATAAAGAGTGTGGATCACGGAGTAATAATAAAGAACCAAAAAACACGCCCCCAATGAATAAAGTGAGCCACACCCCTGAGTAAAGCCATAATCATTATTAGCACTAGATAAAAAGGCCCATATTTCTAGAACTGTACGGTGGGTTTTAAAAATGCAAAACATGGCATTCTCAGGGGAGGAGCGGGAATATGATATAAGTAAAAACTGGCCATTTAGGACCTAGTAACAGATCCTCCTTAAAGTAGCTACCTCTAATAAATGATAGTTTCTTGCAGGAGAGAACTAATTTACAGGGTTTCTCGTAAAATATCTCCAATAAGACCCCAAGAGTTAGCTTCGCCAAAAAATTAAGTTGCAAATATGCACAACAAAAAATTTTGCTAAATTTGCTTTCCCAAAACTAGATAATAACAGTATAGGCTATTGACTGCAAAGCCTTATGAGTGTCATGAGAGTTAAACAATTGTATCCTAAGTAGAGATGGGCGAACCCGGACTGTAAAGACACCTAAGACCTGGATACCCTGGAACTGCAAATGGTCAGCGTTGAATAAATTGAGATGCAAATACAGAATCAAAAGTCCAAGTCAGGGGTCAAATTAGATAGATGAACAGAAGGCAACATCCTAGGAGTGAGTCGAAAGACCAAAGGCAGAGACAGGGCCATCATCCAGGAAAGGCTACTGTTTGTCAAACAAGGGTCAGGATGTTCTACACCGGCAGCCAGGATTGTCATGCAAGTTGTCATGGAAGCCGGACTCTCAGGCTAGTGACATTAGTGCCATATGCCGGTTAACATGGCAACACAATGTGACTTTCTGATGTCATCCGCTGAAAGCTCGGGTTTGAAGGTACAAAAGGTATGAGACAATCCTCTTGTATCTCTTCTAATCAATAGACAAGTCTAAATTTATACTTTCTATCACTTGCCGGTAGGGAAATAGAATTAATGACTTTATCGTTTGCAGAGAACAATATGACACTTTGAAACCGGTATTAGTGCACTCCGAGTAAGGCCAAACGTAGCTGGAGAGCTGAATAAATCAATTACTTAATTAGTCTGCTACATGCGACGTGATGTAATTTGGGTCTTTTTTTTTTTCTAAATAAGCTAATGAGTCGTTATTTATGGCAACTACTTTTCTAATTGCCAGAAATATTTATGTTGCCTTCAAAGCCAAAACATTTAAACTTTCAACAAAGTGTTGACCAGAAGTAAAGAATGATGTTATGGTCTTCTCTTTTGGACTCATCTAACTCAATTTTAGCTTCGAGCTCCCACCAGAGACCACACATTCTGTTGTTCCTCCGCTCTTGCTCCGGTAGAGGTCTACCCTACCGACCATATGAGGTTGCTAAGAGTGAGTGGTGCTTGAAGATGGCATCAAGTTGTTGGCTTATTTAAAGGCTAATCATCTTGTTATGCCTTGATTGTTAATCAAGATTTCTACCTTGTACCCAAAAAATGTCTCCTAGATTACTCCTGGTTCTATTGATCTGTTTATACTCTTGACTGACCCTAAACCCAACGTCAGCCTTTATCCTGGATTTTTTTCTTGTTCCTTGGGTTCCTGTTGTTCTTCTCTTCTTCTACTGTTTCTGATTACTGCACAAAAAGCCAAAGCCGCCAATCTATGAGTATTCTGGGGAATGTGACCTTGTGTGGGGGGTTAACAGTCATAGGATTAAGTAATCAAAATCAAAAGGACTGCACAAATTGTGGTGCCCATTTTAACTGTTATGCAGTGTGCAAGCTTTGTGATTTTACTATGACTTGCCACTGTGCAGTCCACTGTAGATTTTCATTGGTCCACCATTCATTCATACACCATCCCCCTGCAAAACAGGTCTTGGACGCATGCTCCGATGGGGCCATTGACTATAATGGTGCAGACGGAGTCACTGTCTGCTCTGTCTTGCACCATTTTCGGGTGCATACGCTTTCTGGAGGAGAACACCCAGACATAGTAGACTGTATTTGGATGTCCATGTTCAGAAAGTATATACCCAAGAAAATAGTGCAAGTCAGGGCACAGTGTGACTCCATTATAGTCAATGGCCCCATCGGCGCATGTGTCCGAAATCCATTTTGTGCGGGCGGGGGGGGGTTGGAACGGAAGCTGCGACGGAACCATTGAACGCAGGTGATAACGCAATGTTAAAGCACTGTTAACGTCGCCGGTCTGGTATTGTCAACTTGCAACGTCTAACTGTTCAGAAGTAATAATAAATCACACAAGCTCTCAATGCAACTCTATGAGAGCCAGCACAAAGGTGCTCGTAGACTTGTATTGAGTTGTAGCCTCTGGTACCCTCCATGACACACTGGAGCTGCCGGCAAGTCACAAATCATTGGAGATGGACAGGAGCAATGCCAATAAAAGTCGAAGATGGCGGGAGGTGAGTATCTAAGTAGGGTAAAGGACCTTAGATATAGAGCAACATTCCAAAGGTCATAATTTTTAGTAATTTCTACAAAAAATATGTGACCGTTTTAGCTAATTGCTGGATGCAGCAGTCACCGCTGTGCTGGCAGCTGCATCAATTACATGTCTGTGTCAAATCAGAATTGATGGAGGACAAGAAAAAGAGACCGGTGGGGAACCTGCATAGCGTATGGGAATGGTGGGATCACAAACATAAGTATTACTCAGATTGTTATTTTAGATTATTCTGCTCTTGCTGCTGGAGGACTCATTCAATAACAGAACAGCCCCCTCTACTTCCAATGCTGCAGAGGTAACGTTCCCTCTGCTAGTGACATCAGAGATAGTTCATATTCATAATAGCTTAATGAAAAAGTCTCTAAAACCCTAATTATCCGTTTCACATTTTTAGAGCATTGGTAAGGATAATTACTCTTGTATTAACATACTTCTTCACTTTCTTCACTCAATTAGAGATGCTACCAAGAAGGTCATAACTTAACAGTGGACGTGGTAACCTAAAATTGGATAAATGATATTGAATAAGCCAATGAACACGTCTTCGGTGATGGGTGTCATATTAACCCTCAGTTGTTAATTATACATACTATATACCCTACTAGAAAAATTCTATATCACATTTCTTGACATTTAATTAGGGGTAAGGAGAGGTGGACAGTGCTGCAACTTCTAACTGTCAATTTAATAACCTTTGTGCACCTCATTTCTGAATGATTTCCTTCCTCTCCCGAGAGAGTCTCCGAATGTCAAACAGTGATATTAGGGTGAGTCGCAGTCACTGAGACGACACAAGGATGGAGCATGACAAAACTATTAATTTCAGGTTTAAACTAAGTCTGAAAATGGTTGCAATCGCTGAAAATCCAAGTAATTATTCCGCCTCGGGGTATGCTACTCACATATTTTAATTACAATTTTCTCCTGAAGATACAAGTAATGCTATAAAGCCAAGGAAGAAGCGAGACAAGGGCCTTGTGTAAATACTCATTGTTCAGTCATGTGGAGAGCAATGAAAGGCTTCCTGCACACGACAAGCCGAAGGTCGAACATGGAACTGGAAGAAGCAGACTCGCGGCAACGTATATTCTTGCCCTACTTCATTTGTAACGCCTTAAGTGTGATATTTTTCCTATAATGTAGAGATAAGAAAGTTAAACAATGACTCACTAACATCTAGATACTGGTAAAATATATCTTTGTACCGTGTTAGCCAGTAGAGATAAAAAATCACTAACATCTAGAGTGTTATAGAGCAGGGTCAGGCACCATCTATATATATATAGGTTGAACATATAAACTATGAAGGACACACTATATATATATATATATATATATATATATATATATATATATATATATATATATATATATATAAATGTATATATTTATACACAATACAGACCAAGCGTTTGGACACACCTCCTCATTCAAAAGAGTTTTCTTTATTTTCATGAGTCTAAAAATTGTACATTCACATTGAAGGCATCAAAACTATGAATTAAAACATGTGGAATGTAATACTTCAAAAAGTGTGAAACATCTGAAAATATGTCATATTCCAGGTTCTTCAAAGTAGCCACCTTTTGCTGTGATTACTGCTTTTCACACTCCTGGCATTGTCTTGATGAGCTTCAAGAGGTAGTCACCGGAAATGGTCTTCCAACAGTCTTGAAGGAGTTCCCAGAGATGCTTAGCACCTGTTGGCCCTTTTGCCTTCACTCTGTGGTCCAGCTCACCCCCAAACCATCTCGATTGGGTTCAGGTCTGGTGACTGTGGAGGCCAGGCCATCTGGCGTAGCCCCCCATCACTCGCCTTCTTAGCCAAATAGCCCTTACACAGCCTGGAGGTGTATTTGGGGTCATTGTCCTGTTGAAAAATAAATGATGGTCCAACTAAACGCAAACCGGATGGAATAGCACGCCGCTGCAAGATGCTGTGGTAGCCATGCTGGTTCAGTATGTCTTTAATTTTGAATAAATCCCCAACAGTGTCACCAGCAAAGCACCCCCACACCATCACCCCTCCTCCTCCATGCTTCACGGTGGGAACCAGCCATGTAGAGTCCATACGTTCACCTTTTCTACAAAGACACGGTGGTTGGATCCAAAGATCTCACATTTGGACTCATTAGACCAAAGCACAGATTTCCACTGGTCTAATGCCCATTCCTTGTGTTCTTTAGCCCAAACAAGTCTCTTCTGCTTGTTGCCTGTCCTTAGCAGTGGTTTCCTAGCAGCTATTTTACCATGAAGGCCCGCTGCACAAAGTCTCTTCTTAATAGTTGTTCTAGAGATGAGAAGGTGTGTCCAAACTTTTGGTCTGTACTGTGTGTGTGTGTGTGTGTGTATATATATATATATATATATATATATATATATATATATATAGCTTGAACATATCAGGGTGGGAATAGCATATAACAATTCAGAGGCTCTTGTTAGACGAGCATCACAGGTATGTCACGGGTGCCGGAGTCATGTGGTTTCTGGCCATAGAAGGTCACAGTGTCTGACTGCACAGAATGCTCCCTGACTTTCCATTGTTCTTGCTGTCAGTATTCATTGGTGTAGGTAGTGTAGTGGCCCGGTACAGATTGTGTCTGTTTCTTTAAGTACATTTACTTATATGTAATATTATGTTATATGTTATAAGTAAAGCATTTTTCATTTGCTGTGTTCTAGCACCATCTACTGGTGAAAACTGTAAGAATCTGAAGTGTGCATTGGGTGTTTTCCTATTGGCCAGTTCTTGGTCACATGGCTCAATAGGTGGAGCTATTCTCCAGCCTCTGTCTGGAAAGAACTGGAATGTTCTGGTTCTTGCTGAGTCTCCTCTGAGGGAAGACATTATGTGGAGTTTCTCTTCACCACAAGACTCCTGCTAGGCCCGAGGCCTAGAATTTCACCATTTACTGACTTTTACAGCCAATATACTGAAGGCTTCCTATCCTGAATCCTCACTGGCCAGATATACATCTCTTCAGACAGTAGGGCATACTGAGTATATACCAGACCCTACTGCACGTAGATTGGGGAAGTTTGAGGGTCTCCCACCCCACTGCAATATTAGTGGCTTGCATGCCACTGCCCACGCACCAGCCGTCCGCTCCACGTAGCGCGCTGGGCAACTTTCTACAATTGCTTACAAGTACTGCACATGTCTGAACTAGCAGTGAAATCAACTCCAGGACTCCAGGTCTGTACAATCTTATTATCATATCTACCCTCTAAGCTCAAGAGACTCTGAGCCTGCTAAAAGCATACCAGAATTACATCTGAAGCAAATCGTGCTCTTAAAGCTCCAGAACCCTAATTGCACTTCAGCATTCAACACCAAGCTGTATTTGCTGTGGCCTACCCACAAAAGACTGAAACATACAGTATATTCCGTGTTGTTTTCCTTTGTTCCCGCTGTATTAAAGCAACTGTTATCCCCAAGACCGTGTCTGTGGACTGTCCATCAGCTGTGGATACTGTGTGGGGGTGGATAGCAGGGAACATCAGGGCCTGGTAGACCACACAGGGAACACGGCCCCTGCAACCTCGTGCCAGAACAGCAACTGTGACATATAGAACATTTGAGGTCCTCTGTCCCTGGGCCCTTACAGTAGCTTTCCTGCTGGATTCATCTCTCCCCCTTTTGGACCCAGTAGGAGCTCGCCTTCCACCCACCTACTGATTATCAGCATTATCTTGGTGCTTAAATACCCCTTCCTTCCTTCAGATTGGTGCTGGGGATATTTTTCATTCCTAGGTTGCAATCTGTGGTATCGTAGCTGAAAACTCTGCTGAACTTCTACCTGTGACATCTATAGATAAGTAGTTCATGCTTTTTCCTCCTGTGTGTCCTCCTTGTGTCTTCCTCTAGCGTTTAGTGGGGTTGACGAGGAGGTCATCCCTTTTGTTCCCTTCCCTATTTAGGGCCAAGCATTAGGGATACCTAGGGTCAGGTATCTGGCTCCGTACATGGTTGCAGAACCTATCTAGGGCGGTGAAGGACCCCAGGGACCAGCGGAAGGTTTGATCAGAGGTCACCATCTTCCTTTTCCCTAGACACAGGGTTTCCCTTCCCTTTCACCTTGCGCTTGATACTTTCCCATACCTTGCCTGACAAAGAGTCATTATTGTGTGGCTGCTGGTTGGGAATCCTACAAACCACCTTCTACCTGCAGTCATCCTTGGTTCCTCATTCGATTGACCATCCTGGAAACAATATTGTGTTAGTGTGATGGCATTATGATAATATTGCCCCTGGCTGGTTAATCAGAAGAGGAGCCACCAGATGATGGCATGCAGGAGGTGGGTCAAAGAATACCAACCTGGCCACTGGACATGGGTGCTGGGAATTCATTGGATCATCTCTACAGGGGACCATTCCCATTATAATGAATTATCCAAAGAATATTCCTTTTTTAATAATGGCTGATGACTGCTTCCAGTGACGCCATGTCAACAGAGCAGCTGCTTCACTTCAGTCCTGTTGACAGGGCCATAAACGTGATGTCATGCTGATTACTAGCCAGTTTTCATAGCTTAACTGTGAGGCTATCAATCAGCATGATGTTGGCAATCACACCCAATCATCAGAGCAGCCCAGAACAAAAACAGCTGATGTCAGCTAAAATGAAGCAGCAGTATCGCCGGCAGGTCAATAATCACTCAGAGATCTTGCACTTCAGAGATGGAACCATCTGGGAGGGAAGGGTGGAAGCGCACGCTCAAAAAGAAGACAAAGAAGAAATATCCAGTTGAACTATAAGAAGAGATTTCACATACCGCGCTCCAAAAGAAATAAATGTGAATATCTCTGCAGTGCAAAACAGAAAATATTTCAGAATACGGAGAGATCGGGAGGTTTTACAAGAAATTTAACTTAAATTTTATGTGTGGAAATGTCAAGTCCTCTTTAAAGGGAAACTGTCACCAGGTTTTTCCCTTATGAGTTGCGGGCAGCACCAGTGAGCTCTTATATACAGCATACAAGAATCTAATCTATAAAGCTGAGTGTATGTATGTATGTGTTTGTGTATGTATGTATTTGTTTGTGTATGTGTGTCGCCCTGGGCAAGCCAGGGGACACAGATCACACACCACCACACCCTACATCCCAGGTAGGCACATCTAAGCTGAACCAAAAATCCTTGTTGCCTTCCTCCAGAGACTGATGATTCACACCAGGAGGTGGGCCAGGCGGTTGGCTCCGCCCACCGAGGAGATCACAGTTCTGGAGGCGGGAGAAACCAGTCAGTTGAGTCAGGGAGGAGGAAGTGGAAGGAGAGGAGGAGTAGCCCAGACAGGGCTAAAGTAAACAGCAAGTGAAAGTAAGGAAAGTAAAGGAGAAAGGAGGAAACCAAGAGTGGTGACAGAGGGAGAAAAAAGCCTGAAGAGTCCAGCTAAGTGCAGGGCAGGTCAGCAAGGTCAGCAACGGCGGTGACTGTCTGGAGGGGGACCGTTTGGAAGTTCCTGGAAGGACCCCGTAGGCTGTGTGCCCGGTGGTCTGGAGCAGTGTTCCGAAGGACAGTCAGCACCAAGGCAGGGGCCTCTCGGACCCCGGCAAGGCTTGGAGTCGCCACAATTTGCCGAATCCGTCAGTGAAGGGGACGTAGATCCCCCAACAACCAAGACCCGAGTGAAGGCAACAGCTCAACCTGTACAACAGAGACACCGCCACCGCCAAGGCACCAGTTTCTGAGGGCCAGCGCCTGCGGGCAAAGAGTAGAGCTCCTCCGGCCCAGCTTGAAGCCGGGGAGCGGGTTACCGGTGGGGACCCATCGCAACCAATTAGTACACAAGGTGCAAGGAAGAGGGACATCACCGTCACCTACTGGGAGAGCAATTGCAGCCGTCCGTGGGACCGTCTTACCAGCCGTTTGGTTTACCGTACAAACTGTGTCCACGTCTCAGGCTGAGTGAGTACCACAGTGCCTCAAGGCACAGCGCTGCCCCCGCGTCCCTGCGCCCACCAGGACCTGCACCTCCCAAACCGTCACCGGGCCCCGGGATCACCAACCGCTACCCACGGAGGGGCAACACAACACCTGGCTGCTCCGCATCACCATCCCCGGGATCCCCGTATTGAGCAGCGGTGGTGAAATCACAACAACCGTGGGTGGCGTCACGGACTATAAACAATTCCCACACCCAACAAACCCCTTTCACTCACGGGCGAGGAGTGCCGCTCGAGAAACCCCCGGGATCCGGCCTACAGCTCGAGCCACCACTGAGCAGCGGCCGCCGGACCCGAGCAGAAGGGGTGAGCGTAGTGTGCTGACACCCTCCTCCCCGCCCGCGACAACTTGGCGTCACGAACAGGATCTTACCGCTCTGCCGTCTGGTAGAGGTGCGCCTTGTTACCGCCGGAGGTATCCGGCAGAAAAATTTCAGAAGTCGCCATATTTGTCGCGAAAAGTTCCCGCTCGAGCGTCTTCTCGAGCAGTAGAGGCGCGAAGGCCAAAACCCCGCCCCGAGAGAGGAGGGGCCGGAAAGAGCTAAGGGGGACGGAAACATGATGTCTGCGCCCGACGGAGCCGCTGGAGGAGCGGTGGTCGCAGCCGCAGAGGCACCCGCGGATGGGAATGGACCTGCCCAGGTCCCGGTCGTACCGGCGGGAGGTGCCGTGGCCCCCACACTCGCTCAGGTCATGCCGTTCTCCTTGCCCTATGCGCCCGGAGCTGCCTGGCTACCGCAGTATGACGGGAAACCGGATGCCCTGCAGGCCTTCCGGAAAAAGCTTAACCCGTTGCTAGAGCTGTACCCCCTGACCGATAAGCAACGGGCAGCGATAGTGCTAGGCCAGTTAACCGGTGCGGCGGAGCAGGAAGCGGAGACCTGGGCCGAGGGGGACCGGTTCTCGGTAGCCACCATCTTTGAGAAGCTACAGACTGCCTTTGAGACCCGGACTGAAGCTGAGCTGAGGATGCAGTTTTACCAGTGCCGGCAACGAGCTGGGGATAGCATTCGGGACTATGCTCTACGTCTGCAGACCGCCCTCCGCACGCTGAAGCGGGTGAACCCTATTAATGAGGCGGATAGCAACAAGATGTTAGTGGAGCAATTTGCGCAGGGGATGAGGTCCCCTGAGGATCGTAAACAACTCCGGCTGTGGGCCCTGGAACACCCTGATGTGGACTTTGCTGTGTTAAAGGAGCGGGCCATTAAAGCATTACAGCCTCCAGCAACCGAAGTTCTGGAACCCGCCCCGTGGCCCGTCGAGACGGCTCCCGTTATGGCGGCCTCAGCCAAATCTACCTCTCCAACACCTGCAGCCCCGAGCAGCACAGTGGAAGAACTGGCAGCCCAGGTCCGTCGCATGGACGGAGACCTTGGCAAAATCCTGGCTGCACTACAACCTCTGACCAGACCTCAGCCTCCGGCGCAGATACAGCTTGCTGACAGTCCCGAGGACGTTCCCTGGATGCAGCGGAGAAGTGCCGACAACCCGCGGAGCAGACCCCCAATCTGCTACAAGTGCCGTAAGCCGGGTCATTACTACCGACAGTGCCCGTTAAACGAGCAACCCCTGGGGCCCCGGGCCAATCCTCAGGAGTAGAACATCGTGGCCCCCCGGACTGGCGGGACCGATATATCGGGGCCCGCCCTATCATCCCCGTGGCTGTGGACGGCATACCAGTGATGGCTCTCTTGGACACTGGATCACAGGTAACTACCATCCCGTACACGTTGTACCAGCGGTATTGGGCCGTAGACGAACTGGCGCCCCCAGACAATAGTATAACATTGATTGCCGCTAATGGACTCCCATTGACCCAGGTGGGGTATAAACAAGTGGCTATGACAGTGGGGCAAGCCGAACTGCAACACCAGGGTATGATTGTGATCATGAATGAGCCCAGTGATCATAACCCGAAAATAGTGCTGGGAACCAATGTGATGGAGCACTGCATGGCTGATGTGTTAACCCTATTACAACAGCTAGCCGCCACAGCAGCAGGGAGCCGGCAGAGGGCTGTGCAGCGTGAGATCCGAGCCCTGATGTACCGCCAGCATGTAAGCTCAACAGGAGGGGAGATTGGTGGAGTGAGAGTGATGGATGTTGCTCCATTGACTGTGCCCCCTAGGAGTGAGATGATGATCTGGTGTAGGGCAGCAGTAGGGCCTCAGGGGCGTGATTACCCTGCGATGATGGAGACAATGCCTTCCGAGCACTGGCCCACTGTAATGGCCGCCCGAGGGGTGGTGGATGTGAAGAAAGGGAGAGTGCCTGTGAGAGTGCTGAACTGTGGAGATGAAGAAGTCAGGCTTCCCCGGTATGCCACCATTGCCAAGCTGCTCACCCTGGATCCTCACACTATCCATGAAGCCAGTCCATCCACACTTCCACCTAGCACCAGCACTTCCCCACCCCAGGGGGAGACAAAGGAGTGGCATCAACAGCTACATGTAGGCACTGATGATACCCCTACACATCACAGGGCAGGGGTATACAGGGTGGTGCAGGAGTACGAACAGGTTTTTAGTAAGCACCCCCTAGACTTTGGGCAGATCAAGGGGGTCCAACACCACATCCCCACCGGTGAACATCCCCCTATCAAAGAGAGGTATAGACCTATTCCCCCTGCACATTAACAGTGTGCCAAGGATATGTTGAGGAATATGAAGGAGGCAGGGGTTATTCGGGACAGCTGTAGTCCTTGGGCCGCTCCGTTGGTACTGGTAAAGAAGAAGGATGGTACCATGCGGATGTGTGTGGACTACCGGAAGATCAACCAGATAACCCATAAAGACGCCTATCCATTACCTCGTATTGAAGAGTCTTTGGCTGCGCTGAAAACTGCAAACTACTTCTCGACCCTTGACCTCACCAGCGGATACTGGCAGGTGGCCGTGGCCCCAGAGGACCGGGAGAAGACCGCCTTCACCACCCCGATGGGGCTTTGCGAATTCAATAGCATGCCGTTTGGGCTGTGCAATGCCCCCGGAACCTTCCAACGGCTGATGGAGTGCTGTCTGGGACATTTAAACTTTGAGACCGTCCTGCTGTACTTGGATGATGTGATTGTTTATTCCCAGACGTATGAGGCCCATCTGGAGCACCTGGCCGAGGTGTTCGCGTCCCTTGCCAGGTACGGGATGAAATTGAAGCCCTCTAAATGCCACCTGCTGAAACCCAGGGTGCAGTATCTAGGGCATGTGGTGAGTGCGGATGGTGTCGCCCCCGACTCTGAGAAGATTACTGCCATCCAGAGCTGGCCGAGACCAACTACAGTAAGGGAAGTAAGGCAGTTTCTGGGTCTGGTGGGGTACTATCGGCGCTTCATAAAGGGGTATACGAAGATGGCTGCCCCCATGCAAGACCTCCTCGTGGGACAGACCAAAGGTGGTAAACCGATTGGAGCCCCACTGTCGTGGGAGGACAAGCATGAAGAGTCCTTTTGTCAGCTGAAGGCGGCCTTGACCGGAGAAGAGGTCCTGGCGTACCCTGATTATGGGCGCCCGTTCATCCTCCACACGGACGCTAGCAATGTGGGGCTAGGAGCGGTCCTATCCCAGGTCCAGGATGGAAGGGAGAAGGTGATTGCCTATGCTAGCCGAAAACTCCGGCCAACTGAAAGGAACCCTGAGAACTATAGCTCCTTCAAGCTCGAGCTATTGGCGTTGGTGTGGGCTATCACGGAGCGGTTCCGCCACTACTTGGCGGCAGCAACATTCACCGCGTTTACGGACAACAATCCGCTGACTCACCTGAATACGGCCCAGTTGGGCGCGTTGGAGCAGCGGTGGGTAGCCCGGCTGGCCAACTATGATTTCACCATAAAGTACCGAGCCGGTCGCGTCAACGTAAATGCGGATGCACTCTCCCGAATGCCCCATTTGTCAGAAGAAGGGTGCGAGGACGACGATCTCGAGGAGATTGAGTTGCCTGCGTTTCACCAGCCGCCTACTGAGAGGGTACAAGTACATCAGCAACGAGTGGATCTGGACCCACGGCCCAGTCAAGAGTGGCAGGAAGCTCAGGACCAAGCGCCAGCTGTTCGCCTTGTCAAGACTCTGGTGGAACAAGGTGCTACGGGAATAGACCCTGCCGCTCCAGCCGAAGCCCAACGCTTGTGGAAGGAACGGAAATGGCTTTACCTACACCAAGGGAGGCTGTACCGTGAGCTGATCAACCCGAAGACCCATGAGAAGATATGCCAGTTGGTCATTCCCCAAGCTGACGTCGCTACTGTCCTGCGGGCATACCATGATGGTGCTGGCCACTTCGGGTGGAAGAAGCTGGAGATGCTGTTGAGGGAGCGGTTCTATTGGAGTAGGATGCGTGGATCGGTGGAGGCCTGGTGCCGAGAGTGCGGTCCTTGTACGCTGAGGAGAAAGGACGAGACTAGCCAGAGGGCACCCTTGCATCCAATAGTCACCCATCAGCCGCTGGAGTTGGTCGCCCTGGACCATGTCAAGCTCACCCCTAGCCGAAGTGGGTACGCCTACGCATTGACCATTGTAGACCACTACTCAAGGTTTATGGTGGTAGTCCCCGTTAAGGACCTGACTGGTCGAACTGCTGCTCGAGCGTTCCAGGCTTATTTCTGCCGACCCCATGGGTACCCCGAAAAGTTACTGACTGACCAGGGCCCGGCCTTCGAAGCAGAGGTGTTCCACGAATTCTGCCAGTTGTACGGCTGCAAGAAAATCCGGACCACTCCGTACCACGCCCAAACAAACGGCATGTGCGAGAAAATGAACCACTTGGTCCTGGGGCTTCTCAAGACGCTACCGCTGGAAGAACGGAACCTGTGGCCGGAAAAGTTACCCGACTTGGTCGACATGTACAATAATATCCCCTCTAGCTCGACAAAGTGTACCCCAGCGTACCTGATGAGGGCTCGGCCTGGCCGACTGCCGGTGGATCTGAAGATGGGGTTGGAGGCCCCAGAAGCACTCCCTTCGACGGCGGAGTGGGAAAGTCGGAGGAGAGCACAATACCGGCAAATCCAGGAATATGTGGAGAAAAACCTTAGTCGCAGTCGAGAACAGCAGGAGCACCGGTTCAATCAGAAGGCGTCCGCGGGTCCTTTCCAGCCAGGAGATGTGGTGCTGAAGCGGAAGAGGAAGGCCCACAAGCTGGATGATCAGTGGGAGCAAGTCCCTTATGTCATACAACCCACAGCATGGGGAGATGGGAAGGCCTACCAGATCAGTCGTGACCAAGGGGGCACCCTGGCCACAGTTTCCCGGGACCATCTAAAAAGGTGCCCCCCGGCGTTGGAGGCAGAGGCTGAAGTACCGGTTCCTCCACCAGCAGAGAAGGCAGCAGAGGTAATCCACACTGTAATGGGTGACTTCCCAGCAAACTGGCCTACACAGAACGGCGCAGTGATTCTTCCAGTGATACTGTTCCCACAACCCGTGGATGAAGAAGTAGCGGAAGCGGTTAACCGTGAGCCAGAACCAGTACCAGTGCCCAGGGATGAACCTGTACCCAGCTCCCCTACGCCCCCGCCTGCCCCACACTATAGCCGGGAGGAGGAGCCGATTGTTCCCTCTACCCCACTGCCTAGCACCACTGACACCGGTCCCCGAAGGTCCACCCGTTCCAACCTAGGTAGACCTCCACTTAGGTACCGGGAGACCGTTCTGTGAGTACAAGGGGGCAGGGAATGTAAAGTGTGTTTGTTGTTGAAAAAGTTTGAAAAGTTTTGAAAAATGATATGAAAAAATGATGACCGAAGTTTCACCTGATTCACCGTGTGATTTGCAACCGGCTGGAGCCGGCACCGTTGTCCCCGTGGGGACCGTTTAAAAATGCATGGGAACTATCCATGGACAAGTCCGTGAACTTGCAGGGCACCCACAAACGTTAAGTGGCTTGTAAATATGTTGTTTGCAGTTACCGTTTCCGCAATGCCGCCTCCGGAGAGGCAGGTTGGAGGGAGGGCCCTCAGCAGAGCAGGCTGGGGCCCAGCCACCAAAGGAACCGGTGGCTACCCTCTGGAGGGAAGGACAGATCCCGCTCGGGTACCGTGTGCTGGACTGTGGGTCAAGGGGTGCTGCCTGGGCTTTAGGGGCAGCATCAGGGCCAGGTTGCTTGGGTGGGAGAGAGCGGAAACCGTAACCGTAAACCGTTGCAACGTTAAAGTAAATGTGCCTCCCGTCTTGGGAAGAGTTATTAAAAATGTATATATGTTAATTTCCAAATGTTATCTTTTGCAGAAAAATAAATCCGGTGTAGGACGGCAGCCCGCGGACGGTCTGCATTTTGCTAAGGGGGAATGTGTCGCCCTGGGCAAGCCAGGGGACACAGATCACACACCACCACACCCTACATCCCAGGTAGGCACATCTAAGCTGAACCAAAAATCCTTGTTGCCTTCCTCCAGAGACTGATGATTCACACCAGGGTGGGCCAGGCGGTTGGCTCCACCCACCGAGGAGATCACAGTTCTGGAGGCGGGAGAAACCAGTCAGTTGAGTCAGGGAGGAGGAAGTGGAAGGAGTGGAGGAGTAGCCCAGACAGGGCTAAAGTAAACAGCAAGTGAAAGTAAGGAAAGTAAAGGAGAAAGGAGGAAACCAAGAGTGGTGACAGAGGGAGAGAAAAGCCTGAAGAGTCCAGCTAAGTGCAGGGCAGGTCAGCAAGGTCAGCAACGGCGGTGACTGTCTGGAGGGGGACCGTTTGGAAGTTCCTGGAAGGACCCCGTAGGCTGTGTGCCCGGTGGTCTGGAGCAGTGTTCCGAAGGACAGTCAGCACCAAGGCAGGGGCCTCTCGGACCCCGGCAAGGCTTGGAGTCGCCACAATTTGCCGAATCCGTCAGTGAAGGGGACTTAGATCCCCCAACAACCAAGACCCGAGTGAAGGCAACAGCTCAACCTGTACAACAGAGACACCGCCACCGCCAAGGCACCAGTTTCTGAGGGCCAGCGCCTGTGGGCAAAGAGTAGAGCTCCTCCGGCCCAGCTTGAAGCCGGGGAGCGGGTTACCGGTGGGGACCCATCGCAACCAATTAGTACACAAGGTGCAAGGAAGAGGGACATCACCGTCACCTACTGGGAGAGCAATTGCAGCCGTCCGTGGGACCGTCTTACCAGCCGTTTGGTTTACCGTACAAACTGTGTCCACGTCTCAGGCTGAGTGAGTACCACAGTGCCACAAGGCACAGCGCTGCCCCCGCGTCCCTGCGCCCACCAGGCCCTGCACCTCCCAAACCGTCACCGGGCCCCGGGATCACCAACCCCTACCCACGGAGGGGCAACACAACACCTGGCTGCTGCGCATCACCATCCCCGGGATCCCCGTATTGAGCAGCGGTGGTGAAATCACCACAACCGTGGGTGGCGTCACGGACTATAAACAATTCCCACACCCAACAAACCCCTTTCACTCACGGGCGAGGAGTGCCGCTCGAGAAACCCCCGGGATCCGGCCTACAGCTCGAGCCACCACTGAGCAGCGGCCGCCGGACCCGAGCAGAAGGGGTGAGCGTAGTGTGCTGACACCCTCCTCCCCGCCCGCGACATATGTATGTATGTATGTCCGCAAAAGGAATCCGCACCGTCACATTTACAATCACGAAATTTTGCACAGATGCCTTATGTGACCCAGGGAACGTCGTAGACTATGTTTTGACGGGAAAATTTAACCCCACGCTTTACAGTTACTCTCCAAAAAATATGTCTCCATTAACGTCAATGGAGCTGGGAACTACAGGTCATTAATTGGAGCTGTGCTTGGTTGCTATGGGTACAAAGGACATTCATAGTATAAGAAGCTTATGTGTGGGGTAATATGATGTCAGTGGAGAGACAGAGACAGACAAGGAAAGAGACAGAGAGAGAGACAGGGAAAGAGACAGACAGCAAAAGAGACAGACAGAAACACAGGCAAAGACAGGCGGGGAAAGAGACAGACCTGGAACAAGACAGACAGGGAAAGAGACAGACGGGGAAAGAGACAGATAGGAAAGAGACTGATGGGGAAAGATGGGAAAGAGACAGACGGGGAAAGAGACAAATAGGAAAGAGACAGATGGGGAACGAGACAACCGGGGAAAGAGACTTATGGGAAAGAGACAGACGGGGAAAGAGACAGATAGGAAAGAGACAGACGGGGAACGAGACAGATAGAAAAGAGACAGATGGGGAAAGAGACAGATAGGAAAGAGACAGATGGGGAAAGAGACAGATGGGAAAGAGACAGACGGGGAAAGAGACAGATGGGAAAGAGACAGACGGGGAAAGAGACAGACAAGGTAAGAGACAGGGAAAGAGATAGACGGGGAAAAAGACAGATGGGGAAAGAGACAGATGGGAAAGAGACAGATGGAGAAAGAGACAGAGACAAGGTAAGAGACAGTGAAAGAGACAGACCTGGAACAAGACAGATGGGGAACGAGATAGATGGGGAAAGAGACAGACGGGGAAAGAGAAAGAGACAAGGTAAGAGACAGGGAACAAGACAGACGGGGAACGAGACAGATGGGGAAGAGACAGAGACAAGATAAGAGACAGGGAAAGAGACAGACAGAGGAAGAGACAGAGACAAAGTAAGAGACAGTGAAAGAGACAGACGGGAAAAGAGACAGACCTGGAACAAGACAGACGGGGAATGAGACAGACGGGGAAAGAGACAGACAAGGAAAGAGACAGACAGGGAATGAGACAGATGGGGAAAGAGACAGACGGGGAGACAGAACTGGACTAAGACAGACGGGGAATGAAACAGACGGGTAAAAAGACAGACGGGGAAAGAGACAGATGAGGAAAGAGAGAGAGCTCATAAGGGGAAATTCTGGTGACAGGTTCTGGACTACAAGAACATGAGATAAAGTCAAGTCCTGGTTCCTCAGGTGAGCTGCTCTCTAACATCTTGGACAATAAGGTCTCGTCTTCTACAGATCACCAATGAAACTGGTACACAATTCTGTAAACTGGGACAAAACAAAGCATCCATACAAAGATCTTTATAATAGAAGATGCCCGGGTCGGCATTCGAGCACCAGCCGAAAACTGAACTCATTAACCATTCTATTCCTTGTTGTTTAAGCTTTTTATTTTCTTCAGATCATATAACACTGATCGACATTAGGAAATAGGTTTTTGGCAGTTTTTTTTTTTCATACATCGTGATTAGTAATAGAGTAATTTTGTGGAAGAAAAGGCCTTTTCTGCTTCGCTGTCGGCGCAAACACCAGTCCGGACCTTCTAACTCAGACAGAATAAGGTCCCATTGTTATTAACAATAAGCTTATAACAACCATGGATTGTGAAATGGAGAAACCTTATAAATCATAGTCACATAGAACCTAATCTTTGTAGCCTCAATTTTCAAGAAAAAAAAAATCCATAGCTGAAACTCGAACAAATGAAAAGATGGGAAATGAGATGAAATTAAAGTTAACAATACATTGCAGGGGTAAGGTCCTCCGAGCAAAGCTGCACGCTTTCTCCCTAATAACAATGTTTCCTCTAATATTGAGCAGAATTTTAAAGCAGATCTGTCATCCACTTCTAAGATATGGTGGAGCATGGTAACAAATGTGCACGACTTACAGCGCCCGGACCAGTACATACATTTCCATTATTTTCTCCTGTTTCATGAATCAATCTAGCTTTATCATCAATGTCATCAGTGTTTTTCATGGATACATCAATAAATAAATAAATAAATAAATTACAAAGCTTCTCCTATACTTTTCAGTGTTAAATTTATACAGTCACGGATGCCACCATTGTGCTGTACATGTTTTTCACGGACCCATAGACTTGTAATGATCCGTGACGGAAAAAAAAATGGACATGAGAATTGCACCATTCTTTGGTTTGTATCTATCTATCTATCTATCTATCTAACAAATGATACAAAACAGCAGCACACCAAACTAAGTGCACACCAAACTAAGTGCAAACATTTAATAAATTAATTTTAAACTGCATTTCTGCCATTTAGACTATACTTCATTCACAGAATTGGACAATTCATGTGTGCCCACTAACCATGACAAGGAAACTATTTTTTGATGGCAACCTAAACTTTGACTCATCCAACTCATAGTGGAACTACTGAGTTGAGGTCGGGAGACCCATGGATGATTGGGCCCTTAGGCTGATAGAACAGAGTGATCAGCCAATTATGTATGCTACAAAAACAAACACTGACTCTATTATCTACTGTAGCTATTATTCATCTATGTATCTATCTATCTGTATGATATACTGTAAGCATTTTGTGTATGATGTAAGCGCTCTCTGTCTGATGTAAGAGCTCTTTCTATGATGTAAGTGCTCTCTGTCTGATGTAAGAGCTCTTTCTATGATGTAAGCACTCTCTGCATGTTGTAAGCACTCTCTGCATGTTGTAAGCACTCTCTGCATGATGTGAGAGCTTTTTCTATGATGTAAGTGCTCTTTGTATGATTGATATAAGAGTTTTCTGTATGATGCAAGTGCTCTCTGCATGATGTAAGCACTTTCTGTATGATGTAAGCACTCTGTATGATGTATGTGCTCTCTATTTGATATAAGCGCTTCTGGAAGATGTAAATGCTGTCTGTATAATGTAAGAGCTCTTTGTATGATGTAAGTGCTCTTTGTATGATTGATGTAATAGCTTTTTGAATGCTGTAAGCATTCTCTGCATGATGTAAGCGCTTTCTGTACGATCTAAGTGCTCTCTGCATGATGTAAGCGCTTTCTGTACGATCTAAGTGCTCTCTGTATGATGTAAGCGCTTTCTGTATGATATACGTGCTTCCTATATGATGTAAGTACTCTCTGTATAATGTAAGAGCTCTTTGTATGATGTAAGTGCTCTTTGTATGATTGATGTAATAGCTTTTTGAATGCTGTAAGCATTCTCTGCATGATGTAAGCGCTTTCTGTACGATCTAAGTGCTCTCTGCATGATGTAAGCGCTTTCTGTACGATCTAAGTGCTCTCTGTATGATGTAAGCGCTTTCTGTATGATATACGTGCTTCCTATATGATGTAAGTACTCTCTGTTTAATGTAAGAGTTCTTTGTATGATGTAAGCACTCTGCATGATGTAAGTGCTTTCTGCATGATGTATACACTCTTTGTTTGATATAAGCCCTTCCGGAAGATGTAAGCACTCTCTGTATAATGTAAGAGCTCTTTTAATGATGTAAGTGCTCTCTGTATGATTGATATAATAGCTCTTTGTATGCTGTAAGCATTCTCTGCATGATGTAAGTGCTTTCTGTACGATGTAAGCGCTTTCTGTATGATGTAAGGGCTCTTTGTATGATGTAAGTGCTCGCTGTATGATTGATATAATAGCCCTTTGTATGCTGTAAGCATTCTCTGCACGATGTAAGTGCTTTCTGTATGATGTAAGCGCTTTCTGTATGATGTAAGGGCTCTTTGTATGATGTAAGTGCTCGCTGTATGATTGATATAATAGCCCTTTGTATGCTGTATGCATTCTCTGCACGATGTAAGTGCTTTCTGTGTGATGTAAGTGCTCTCTGTGTAATGTAAGAGCTCTTTGTATGATGTAAGTGCTCTCTGCATGATGTAAGCGCTTTCTGTGTGATGTATGCACTCTCTGTATGATATAAGTGCTTCCTATATGATGTAAGTGAAATCTGTATGATTGATGTAAGAGCTCTCCGTATGCTGTATGCATTGTCAGTATGATGTATGCACTCTCTGTATGATTTATGCACTCTCTGTATGATATATGCACTCTCTGTATGATGCATGCACTCTGTGTATGATGTATGCACTCTCTGTATGATGTGTGCACTCTGTGTATGATGTATGTGTGACGCCCTGGACTAGCCAGGTAGTCACAGACATAACACCACACACACACACCCTCCCCTGGATAGTTACATCAGTCAACCAAAAAAACCCTTGTTGCCTCCCTCCAGGGGCTGATGTCCACACCAGGTGGGGTGGAGCCAGGTGGTTGGCCACACCCACCAAGGAGTTCACATGCCTGGAGGCGGGAAAAGGAGTCAGATGAGTTCTGGAGGTGAAAGTGAGAGGAGTAAAACGTCTGCGTGTACCTGGGTAGGAGCCCAGGCACTGACAGCAAGGTCGGCAGACGGTGGTGGCCGTCTGCAGGATTTAGCAAATCTCTGCGGAACTGTAGGACCGGGGTTGGGCGGTGGCCCACCGGTACCGAACCGGGGAGTGAAGTGAAGCTAAGCACACAGGCAGGGCCATCGGACCCCGACTAGGCTTGGAGCCGCAGACAACAGTCAAATCCGAGTGTGACAGGAACCCCAGGGGTTTCCTAACACCTAAGTCCCGCTAGAAGGCAACAGTCCACACCGTGAGGATACACAGCCACCGCCACAGGCTAGAGATCCAAGGGCCAGCGCCTGCGGGCAAAAGGGCTCCTACGGTACCAATACACCGGGGAGTGGACTACCGTTGGGAAACCACAGGAGTCAGAACATTCTACACAGGTGCAGGAAAAGACAGCCACCATCACCTGTCCGGGGAGAGCAAAGACACTGCAGCCGGCTACGGGACCCGTCCATCCAGCCGTTTGGTTTACCAGAGACTCTGTGAATTTGTGCCTGAGTGAGTACAACAGTGCCATCCGGCACCGCGCTGCCCCTGCAACCCTGCACCCCAGCCATCCAGTCTCCCCGTATCACCATCCGGGCCCCGGGATCACCAACCCCTACCCACGGAGGGGACAACATCCTAGCTGCTCCCTACCATCTCTCCCGGGATCCCCGTCACTAGCAGCGGTGGTGCCCTTAATCACCACGACCCGTGGGTGGCGTCACGAACTATCTCCCAAAACAAACCACCCCCTTTTCACTCGTGGACGAGGAGCGCTGCTCGAGTCCCCGGGTCCGGTCCACCGCTCGAGCCACCAAGCAGCCGCAGAAGCCCCGGACCCGAGCGTGGCGAGCGCGTCCCCTCCGCCCGCGACATATGCATTCTCTATATGATGTGTGCACTCTCTGTATGATGTAAGCACTTGTACCGCTGAGCCGCTCGGATACGTGCTCGTAATGCGGGTGGTGGCTCGAGCCTCTCATGGACCCGGGGGTCACGTCGCTCTGCAAGGGAGTTGGCGCTACACGCGGGAACTTGGGTGAGGAGTTCCACTGCCGGGGCCGCGGTGGTTTGGTTTGGGATGTAAGTTCGGGACGCCACCCACGGATTGTGGTGATTGTAGACACCACCGCTGTGGTGAAGGTATGGGGGCTCCCGGGAGCGGTGTAATGGTGCAGCTAGGTGTTGACCCCTCCGTGGGTATGGGGAGTTGGTCCCGGGGCCCGGTTGGCAAGGGCCGGGGTGCAGGGTGAAGTGTTCCGGTGCGGTGCGGTGCCTGATGGCACTGTTGTACTCACTCTGAAACAGCACACTGGAGTCTCTGGTAAATCAAACGGAGTGATGAACGGGGCCCGCAGCCGGCTGCAGCTTCTCCCGGTATAGGTTGGTGGTTTCCGCCTTTCTCCTGCACCTCTGTGTGTAAATGTTTGACTCCTATGCCTAGACACCGGTAGTCCGCTCCCGACTTGTATATGCCGTAGGAGCCCATTTGCCCGCAGACGCTGGCCCTTTGGGTCTCTATGCCTTGGTGGTGGCTTTACCCTGTATGGTTGGGCTGTTGTCTTCTAACGGGGCTTGTGTGGGATAGGTCCTTAAGTCCAGTCCGCAATCAGTTGATTTGTTGATTTGACTCGGCCCTTTCGGTTCAGGGCTTTGTACTGGGTCTGAGTACCCCTCCTGGTGCTCCGGTTTCCAATCGGTTCCCCTGTTCGGTACTGGCGGGCCACCGCCCGACCCCGGTCCCTACAGTTCCACCGGCGGTAATCCCAGCTCCTGCAGGCGGCCACCGCCATCTGCCTCCTTGCTAATAGCGACTGGGCTCCGACCCAGCCATCTGGTAGTCTCTTGGCAGACCTGGACACAGGACTGCCCGTGAACTTGACTGCTCTCCACCTCCTCTAGACTACTCTGCACTTGAACTAGACTCTTGTGTCTGTCTTTTCCCGCCTCCAGGCCTGTGAACTCCTTGGTGGGCGGAGCCAACCACCTGGCTCCGCCCCCCTGGTGTGGACATCAAACCTGGAGGGTGGTGACAAGGTTTTTGGATTGACTGATGTCACCTAATCGGTAGGGTTGACTACCTGGGACAACCTGACTAGTCCAGGGCGTCCAGGGCGTCACACACTCTCTGTATGATGTATGCACTCTCTGTATGATGTATGCACTCTCTGTATGATGTATGCACTCTTTGTATGATGTATGCACTCTCTGTATGATGTATGCACTCTCTGTATGATGTATGCACTCTCTGTATGATGTATGCACTCTTTGTATGATGTATGCACTCTCTGTATGATGTATGCACTCTTTGTATGATGTATGCACTCTTTGTATGATGTATGCACTCTTTGTATGATGTATGCACTCTCTGTATGATGTATGCACTCTCTGTATGATGTATGCACTCTTTGTATGATGTATGCACTCTCTGTATGATGTATGCACTCTCTGTATGATGTATGCACTCTCTGTATGATGTATGCACTCTTTGTATGATGTATGCACTCTCTGTATGATGTACGCACTCTTTGTATGATGTATGCACTCTCTGTATGATGTATGCACTCTTTGTATGATGTATGCACTCTCTGTATGATGTATGCACTCTCTGTATGATGTATGCACTCTCTGTATGATGTATGCACTCTTTGTATGATGTATGCACTCTCTGTATGATGTATGCACTCTTTGTATGATGTATGCACTCTCTGTATGATGTATGCACTCTCTGTATGATGTATGCACTCTCTGTATGATGTATGCACTCTCTGTATGATGTATGCACTCTCTGTATGATGTATGCACTCTTTGTATGATGTATGCACTCTCTGTATGATGTATGCACTCTCTGTATGATGTATGCACTCTCTGTATGATGTATGCGGTCTCTGTATGATGTATGCACTCTTTGTATGATGTATGCACTCTCTGTATGATGTATGCACTCTCTGTATGATGTATGCACTCTTTGTATGATGTATGCACTCTCTGTATGATGTATGCACTCTTTGTATGATGTATGCACTCTTTGTATGATGTATGCACTCTTTGTATGATGTATGCACTCTCTGTATGATGTATGCACTCTCTGTATGATGTATGCACTCTTTGTATGATGTATGCACTCTCTGTATGATGTATGCACTCTCTGTATGATGTATGCACTCTCTGTATGATGTATGCACTCTTTGTATGATGTATGCACTCTCTGTATGATGTATGCACTCTTTGTATGATGTATGCACTCTCTGTATGATGTATGCACTCTTTGTATGATGTATGCACTCTCTGTATGATGTATGCACTCTCTGTATGATGTATGCACTCTCTGTATGATGTATGCACTCTTTGTATGATGTATGCACTCTCTGTATGATGTATGCACTCTTTGTATGATGTATGCACTCTCTGTATGATGTATGCACTCTCTGTATGATGTATGCACTCTCTGTATGATGTATGCACTCTCTGTATGATGTATGCACTCTCTGTATGATGTATGCACTCTTTGTATGATGTATGCACTCTCTGTATGATGTATGCACTCTCTGTATGATGTATGCACTCTCTGTATGATGTATGCGGTCTCTGTATGATGTATGCACTCTTTGTATGATGTATGCACTCTCTGTATGATGTATGCACTCTCTGTATGATGTATGCACTCTCTGTATGATGTATGCACTCTCTGTATGATGTATGCACTCTTTGTATGATGTATGCACTCTCTGTATGATGTATGCACTCTCTGTATGATGTATGCACTCTCTGTATGATGTATGCACTCTTTGTATGATGTATGCACTCTCTGTATGATGTATGCACTCTCTGTATGATGTATGCACTCTCTGTATGATGTATGCACTCTTTGTATGATGTATGCACTCTCTGTATGATGTATGCACTCTCTGTATGATGTATGCACTCTCTGTATGATGTATGCACTCTTTGTATGATGTATGCACTCTTTGTATGATGTATGCACTCTCTGTATGATGTATGCACTCTCTGTATGATGTATGCACTCTTTGTATGATGTATGCACTCTCTGTATGATGTATGCACTCTTTGTATGATGTATGCACTCTCTGTATGATGTATGCACTCTCTGTATGATGTATGCACTCTCTGTATGATGTATGCACTCTCTGTATGATGTATGCACTCTTTGTATGATGTATGCACTCTCTGTATGATGTATGCACTCTCTGTATGATGTATGCACTCTCTGTATGATGTATGCACTCTTTGTATGATGTATGCACTCTTTGTATGATGTATGCACTCTCTGTATGATGTATGCACTCTCTGTATGATGTATGCACTCTTTGTATGATGTATGCACTCTCTGTATGATGTATGCACTCTCTGTATGATGTATGCACTCTTTGTATGATGTATGCACTCTCTGTATGATGTATGCACTCTCTGTATGATGTATGCACTCTCTGTATGATGTATGCACTCTCTGTATGATGTATGCACTCTTTGTATGATGTATGCACTCTCTGTATGATGTATGCACTCTCTGTATGATGTATGCACTCTTTGTATGATGTATGCACTCTCTGTATGATGTATGCACTCTCTGTATGATATATGCACTCTTTGTATGATGTATGCACTCTCTGTATGATGTATGCACTCTCTGTATGATGTATGCACTCTCTGTATGATGTATGCACTCTCTGTATGATGTATGCACTCTTTGTATGATGTATGCACTCTCTGTATGATGTATGCACTCTCTGTATGATGTATGCACTCTCTGTATGATGTATGCACTCTTTGTATGATGTATGCACTCTCTGTATGATGTATGCACTCTCTGTATGATGTATGCACTCTCTGTATGATGTATGCACTCTTTGTATGATGTATGCACTCTTTGTATGATGTATGCACTCTCTGTATGATGTATGCACTCTTTGTATGATGTATGCACTCTCTGTATGATGTATGCACTCTTTGTATGATGTATGCACTCTCTGTATGATGTATGCACTCTCTGTATGATGTATGCACTCTCTGTATGATGTATGCACTCTCTGTATGATGTATGCACTCTCTGTATGATGTATGCACTCTGTATGATGTATGCACTCTCTGTATGATGTATGCACTCTCTGTATGATGTATGCACTCTCTGTATGATGTATGCACTCTCTGTATGATGTATGCACTCTTTGTATGATGTATGCACTCTCTGTATGATGTATGCACTCTCTGTATGATGTATGCACTCTTTGTATGATGTATGCACTCTCTGTATGATGTATGCACGTCTCTGTATGATGTATGCACTCTTTGTATGATGTATGCACTCTCTGTATGATGTATGCACTCTCTGTATGATGTATGCACTCTCTGTATGATGTATGCACTCTCTGTATGATGTATGCACTCTTTGTATGATGTATGCACTCTCTGTATGATGTATGCACTCTCTGTATGATGTATGCACTCTCTGTATGATGTATGCACTCTCTGTATGATGTATGCACTCTCTGTATGATGTATGCACTCTCTGTATGATGTATGCACTCTCTGTATGATGTATGCACTCTTTGTATGATGTATGCACTCTTTGTATGATGTATGCACTCTCTGTATGATGTATGCACTCTTTGTATGATGTATGCACTCTCTGTATGATGTATGCACTCTCTGTATGATGTATGCACTCTCTGTATGATGTATGCACTCTCTGTATGATGTATGCACTCTTTGTATGATGTATGCACTCTCTGTATGATGTATGCACTCTCTGTATGATGTATGCACTCTCTGTATGATGTATGCACTCTCTGTATGATGTATGCACTCTCTGTATGATGTATGCACTCTCTGTATGATGTATGCACTCTCTGTATGATGTATGCACTCTCTGTATGATGTATGCACTCTCTGTATGATGTATGCACTCTCTGTATGATGTATGCACTCTGTATGATGTATGCACTCTCTGTATGATGTATGCACTCTCTGTATGATGTATGCACTCTCTGTATGATGTATGCACTCTCTGTATGATGTATGCACTCTTTGTATGATGTATGCACTCTCTGTATGATGTATGCACTCTCTGTATGATGTATGCACTCTTTGTATGATGTATGCACTCTCTGTATGATGTATGCGTCTCTGTATGATGTATGCACTCTTTGTATGATGTATGCACTCTCTGTATGATGTATGCACTCTCTGTATGATGTATGCACTCTCTGTATGATGTATGCACTCTCTGTATGATGTATGCACTCTCTGTATGATGTATGCACTCTTTGTATGATGTATGCACTCTCTGTATGATGTATGCACTCTCTGTATGATGTATGCACTCTCTGTATGATGTATGCACTCTTTGTATGATGTATGCACTCTTTGTATGATGTATGCACTCTCTGTATGATGTATGCACTCTTTGTATGATGTATGCACTCTCTGTATGATGTATGCACTCTCTGTATGATGTATGCACTCTCTGTATGATGTATGCACTCTCTGTATGATGTATGCACTCTCTGTATGATGTATGCACTCTCTGTATGATGTATGCACTCTCTGTATGATGTATGCACTCTCTGTATGATGTATGCACTCTCTGTATGATGTATGCACTCTCTGTATGATGTATGCACTCTCTGTATGATGTATGCACTCTCTGTATGATGTATGCACTCTTTGTATGATGTATGCACTCTCTGTATGATGTATGCACTCTCTGTATGATGTATGCACTCTTTGTATGATGTATGCACTCTCTGTATGATGTATGCACTCTCTGTATGATGTATGCACTCTTTGTATGATGTATGCACTCTCTGTATGATGTATGCACTCTCTGTATGATGTATGCACTCTTTGTATGATGTATGCACTCTCTGTATGATGTATGCACTCTCTGTATGATGTATGCACTCTCTGTATGATGTATGCACTCTCTGTATGATGTATGCACTCTTTGTATGATGTATGCACTCTCTGTATGATGTATGCACTCTCTGTATGATGTATGCACTCTCTGTATGATGTATGCACTCTCTGTATGATGTATGCACTCTCTGTATGATGTATGCACTCTCTGTATGATGTATGCACTCTTTGTATGATGTATGCACTCTCTGTATGATGTATGCACTCTCTGTATGATGTATGCACTCTCTGTATGATGTATGCACTCTCTGTATGATGTATGCACTCTCTGTATGATGTATGCACTCTCTGTATGATGTATGCACTCTCTGTATGATGTATGCACTCTTTGTATGATGTATGCACTCTCTGTATGATGTATGCACTCTCTGTATGATGTATGCACTCTCTGTATGATGTATGCACTCTCTGTATGATGTATGCACTCTTTGTATGATGTATGCACTCTCTGTATGATGTATGCACTCTCTGTATGATGTATGCACTCTCTGTATGATGTATGCACTCTCTGTATGATGTATGCACTCTCTGTATGATGTATGCACTCTCTGTATGATGTATGCACTCTCTGTATGATGTATGCACTCTCTGTATGATGTATGCACTCTCTGTATGATGTATGCACTCTCTGTATGATGTATGCACTCTCTGTATGATGTATGCACTCTCTTGTATGATGTATGCACTCTCTGTATGATGTATGCACTCTCTGTATGATGTATGCACTCTCTTGTATGATGTATGCACTCTCTTGTATGATGTATGCACTCTCTGTATGATGTATGCACTCTCTGTATGATGTATGCACTCTCTGTATGATGTATGCACTCTTTGTATGATGTATGCACTCTTTGTATGATGTATGCACTCTCTGTATGATGTATGCACTCTCTGTATGATGTATGCACTCTCTGTATGATGTATGCACTCTCTGTATGATGTATGCGCTCTCTGTATGATGTATGCACTCTCTGTATGATGTATGCACTCTTTGTATGATGTATGCACTCTCTGTATGATGTATGCACTCTCTGTATGATGTATGCACTCTCTGTATGATGTATGCACTCTTTGTATGATGTATGCACTCTCTGTATGATGTATGCACTCTCTGTATGATGTATGCACTCTCTGTATGATGTATGCACTCTCTGTATGATGTATGCACTCTTTGTATGATGTATGCACTCTCTGTATGATGTATGCACTCTCTGTATGATGTATGCACTCTCTGTATGATGTATGCACTCTCTGTATGATGTATGCACTCTTTGTATGATGTATGCACTCTCTGTATGATGTATGCACTCTCTGTATGATGTATGCACTCTCTGTATGATGTATGCACTCTCTGTATGATGTATGCACTCTCTGTATGATGTATGCACTCTCTGTATGATGTATGCACTCTTTGTATGATGTATGCACTCTCTGTATGATGTATGCACTCTTTGTATGATGTATGCACTCTCTGTATGATGTATGCACTCTCTGTATGATGTATGCACTCTTTGTATGATGTATGCACTCTCTGTATGATGTATGCACTCTCTGTATGATGTATGCACTCTCTGTATGATGTATGCACTCTCTGTATGATGTATGCACTCTCTGTATGATGTATGCACTCTCTGTATGATGTATGCACTCTCTGTATGATGTATGCACTCTTTGTATGATGTATGCACTCTCTGTATGATGTATGCACTCTCTGTATGATGTATGCACTCTCTGTATGATGTATGCACTCTCTGTATGATGTATGCACTCTCTGTATGATGTATGCACTCTCTGTATGATGTATGCACTCTCTGTATGATGTATGCACTCTCTGTATGATGTATGCACTCTCTGTATGATGTATGCACTCTCTGTATGATGTATGCACTCTCTGTATGATGTATGCACTCTCTGTATGATGTATGCACTCTCTGTATGATGTATGCACTCTCTGTATGATGTATGCACTCTCTGTATGATGTATGCACTCTCTGTATGATGTATGCACTCTCTGTATGATGTATGCACTCTTTGTATGATGTATGCACTCTTTGTATGATGTATGCACTCTCTGTATGATGTATGCACTCTTTGTATGATGTATGCACTCTCTGTATGATGTATGCACTCTCTGTATGATGTATGCACTCTCTGTATGATGTATGCACTCTCTGTATGATGTATGCGGTCTCTGTATGATGTATGCACTCTCTGTATGATGTATGCACTCTCTGTATGATGTATGCACTCTCTGTATGATGTATGCACTCTCTGTATGATGTATGCACTCTCTGTATGATGTATGCGGTCTCTGTATGATGTATGCACTCTTTGTATGATGTATGCACTCTCTGTATGATGTATGCACTCTCTGTATGATGTATGCACTCTCTGTATGATGTATGCACTCTCTGTATGATGTATGCACTCTCTGTATGATGTATGCACTCTCTGTATGATGTATGCACTCTCTGTATGATGTATGCACTCTTTGTATGATGTATGCACTCTCTGTATGATGTATGCACTCTCTGTATGATGTATGCACTCTCTGTATGATGTATGCACTCTCTGTATGATGTATGCACTCTTTGTATGATGTATGCACTCTCTGTATGATGTATGCACTCTCTGTATGATGTATGCACTCTTTGTATGATGTATGCACTCTCTGTATGATGTATGCACTCTCTGTATGATGTATGCACTCTCTGTATGATGTATGCACTCTTTGTATGATGTATGCACTCTCTGTATGATGTATGCACTCTCTGTATGATGTATGCACTCTCTGTATGATGTATGCACTCTCTGTATGATGTATGCACTCTCTGTATGATGTATGCACTCTCTGTATGATGTATGCACTCTCTGTATGATGTATGCACTCTCTGTATGATGTATGCACTCTCTGTATGATGTATGCACTCTCTGTATGATGTATGCACTCTCTGTATGATGTATGCACTCTCTGTATGATGTATGCACTCTCTGTATGATGTATGCACTCTCTGTATGATGTATGCACTCTCTGTATGATGTATGCACTCTCTGTATGATGTATGCACTCTCTGTATGATGTATGCACTCTCTGTATGATGTATGCACTCTCTGTATGATGTATGCACTCTCTGTATGATGTATGCACTCTCTGTATGATGTATGCACTCTCTGTATGATGTATGCACTCTCTGTATGATGTATGCACTCTCTGTATGATGTATGCACTCTCTGTATGATGTATGCACTCTCTGTATGATGTATGCACTCTCTGTATGATGTATGCACTCTCTGTATGATGTATGCACTCTCTGTATGATGTATGCACTCTTTGTATGATGTATGCACTCTCTGTATGATGTATGCACTCTCTGTATGATGTATGCACTCTCTGTATGATGTATGCACTCTCTGTATGATGTATGCACTCTCTGTATGATGTATGCACTCTCTGTATGATGTATGCACTCTCTGTATGATGTATGCACTCTCTGTATGATGTATGCACTCTCTGTATGATGTATGCACTCTCTGTATGATGTATGCACTCTCTGTATGATGTATGCACTCTCTGTATGATGTATGCACTCTCTGTATGATGTATGCACTCTCTGTATGATGTATGCACTCTCTGTATGATGTATGCACTCTCTGTATGATGTATGCACTCTCTGTATGATGTATGCACTCTCTGTATGATGTATGCACTCTCTGTATGATGTATGCACTCTCTGTATGATGTATGCACTCTCTGTATGATGTATGCACTCTCTGTATGATGTATGCACTCTCTGTATGATGTATGCACTCTCTGTATGATGTATGCACTCTCTGTATGATGTATGCACTCTCTGTATGATGTATGCACTCTCTGTATGATGTATGCACTCTCTGTATGATGTATGCACTCTCTGTATGATGTATGCACTCTCTGTATGATGTATGCACTCTCTGTATGATGTATGCACTCTCTGTATGATGTATGCACTCTCTGTATGATGTATGCACTCTCTGTATGATGTATGCACTCTCTGTATGATGTATGCACTCTCTGTATGATGTATGCACTCTCTGTATGATGTATGCACTCTCTGTATGATGTATGCACTCTCTGTATGATGTATGCACTCTCTGTATGATGTATGCACTCTCTGTATGATGTATGCACTCTCTGTATGATGTATGCACTCTCTGTATGATGTATGCACTCTCTGTATGATGTATGCACTCTCTGTATGATGTATGCACTCTCTGTATGATGTATGCACTCTCTGTATGATGTATGCACTCTCTGTATGATGTATGCACTCTCTGTATGATGTATGCACTCTCTGTATGATGTATGCACTCTCTGTATGATGTATGCACTCTCTGTATGATGTATGCACTCTCTGTATGATGTATGCACTCTCTGTATGATGTATGCACTCTCTGTATGATGTATGCACTCTCTGTATGATGTATGCACTCTCTGTATGATGTATGCACTCTCTGTATGATGTATGCACTCTCTGTATGATGTATGCACTCTCTGTATGATGTATGCACTCTCTGTATGATGTATGCACTCTCTGTATGATGTATGCACTCTCTGTATGATGTATGCACTCTCTGTATGATGTATGCACTCTCTGTATGATGTATGCACTCTCTGTATGATGTATGCACTCTCTGTATGATGTATGCACTCTCTGTATGATGTATGCACTCTCTGTATGATGTATGCACTCTCTGTATGATGTATGCACTCTCTGTATGATGTATGCACTCTCTGTATGATGTATGCACTCTCTGTATGATGTATGCACTCTCTGTATGATGTATGCACTCTCTGTATGATGTATGCACTCTCTGTATGATGTATGCACTCTCTGTATGCACTCTCTGTATGATGTATGCACTCTCTGTATGATGTATGCACTCTCTGTATGATGTATGCACTCTCTGTATGATGTATGCACTCTCTGTATGATGTATGCACTCTCTGTATGATGTATGCACTCTCTGTATGATGTATGCACTCTCTGTATGATGTATGCACTCTCTGTATGATGTATGCACTCTTTGTATGATGTATGCACTCTTCTGTATGATGTATGCACTCTCTGTATGATGTATGCACTCTCTGTATGATGTATGCACTCTCTGTATGATGTATGCACTCTCTGTATGATGTATGCACTCTCTGTATGATGTATGCACTCTCTGTATGATGTATGCACTCTCTGTATGATGTATGCACTCTCTGTATGATGTATGCACTCTCTGTATGATGTATGCACTCTCTGTATGATGTATGCACTCTCTGTATGATGTATGCACTCTCTGTATGATGTATGCACTCTCTGTATGATGTATGCACTCTCTGTATGATGTATGCACTCTCTGTATGATGTATGCACTCTCTGTATGATGTATGCACTCTCTGTATGATGTATGCACTCTCTGTATGATGTATGCACTCTCTGTATGATGTATGCACTCTCTGTATGATGTATGCACTCTCTGTATGATGTATGCACTCTCTGTATGATGTATGCACTCTCTGTATGATGTATGCACTCTCTGTATGATGTATGCACTCTCTGTATGATGTATGCACTCTTTGTATGATGTATGCACTCTCTGTATGATGTATGCACTCTCTGTATGATGTATGCACTCTCTGTATGATGTATGCACTCTCTGTATGATGTATGCACTCTCTGTATGATGTATGCACTCTCTTGTATGATGTATGCACTCTCTGTATGATGTATGCACTCTCTGTATGATGTATGCACTCTCTGTATGATGTATGCACTCTCTGTATGATGTATGCACTCTCTGTATGATGTATGCACTCTCTGTATGATGTATGCACTCTCTGTATGATGTATGCACTCTCTGTATGATGTATGCACTCTTGTATGATGTATGCACTCTCTGTATGATGTATGCACTCTCTGTATGATGTATGCACTCTCTGTATGATGTATGCACTCTCTGTATGATGTATGCACTCTTGTATGATGTATGCACTCTCTGTATGATGTATGCACTCTCTGTATGATGTATGCACTCTCTGTATGATGTATGCACTCTCTGTATGATGTATGCACTCTCTGTATGATGTATGCACTCTCTGTATGATGTATGCACTCTCTGTATGATGTATGCACTCTCTGTATGATGTATGCACTCTCTGTATGATGTATGCACTCTCTGTATGATGTATGCACTCTCTGTATGATGTATGCACTCTCTGTATGATGTATGCACTCTCTGTATGATGTATGCACTCTCTGTATGATGTATGCACTCTCTGTATGATGTATGCACTCTCTGTATGATGTATGCACTCTCTGTATGATGTATGCACTCTTGTATGATGTATGCACTCTCTGTATGATGTATGCACTCTCTGTATGATGTATGCACTCTCTGTATGATGTATGCACTCTCTGTATGATGTATGCACTCTCTGTATGATGTATGCACTCTCTGTATGATGTATGCACTCTCTGTATGATGTATGCACTCTTTGTATGATGTATGCACTCTCTGTATGATGTATGCACTCTCTGTATGATGTATGCACTCTCTGTATGATGTATGCACTCTCTGTATGATGTATGCACTCTCTGTATGATGTATGCACTCTCTGTATGATGTATGCACTCTCTGTATGATGTATGCACTCTCTGTATGATGTATGCACTCTCTGTATGATGTATGCACTCTCTGTATGATGTATGCACTCTTTGTATGATGTATGCACTCTCTGTATGATGTATGCACTCTCTGTATGATGTATGCACTCTCTGTATGATGTATGCACTCTCTGTATGATGTATGCACTCTCTGTATGATGTATGCACTCTCTGTATGATGTATGCACTCTCTGTATGATGTATGCACTCTCTGTATGATGTATGCACTCTCTGTATGATGTATGCACTCTCTGTATGATGTATGCACTCTCTGTATGATGTATGCACTCTCTGTATGATGTATGCACTCTCTGTATGATGTATGCACTCTCTGTATGATGTATGCACTCTCTGTATGATGTATGCACTCTCTGTATGATGTATGCACTCTCTGTATGATGTATGCACTCTCTGTATGATGTATGCACTCTCTGTATGATGTATGCACTCTCTGTATGATGTATGCACTCTCTGTATGATGTATGCACTCTCTGTATGATGTATGCACTCTCTGTATGATGTATGCACTCTTGTATGATGTATGCACTCTCTGTATGATGTATGCACTCTCTGTATGATGTATGCACTCTCTGTATGATGTATGCACTCTCTGTATGATGTATGCACTCTCTGTATGATGTATGCACTCTCTGTATGATGTATGCACTCTCTGTATGATGTATGCACTCTCTGTATGATGTATGCACTCTCTGTATGATGTATGCACTCTCTGTATGATGTATGCACTCTCTGTATGATGTATGCACTCTCTGTATGATGTATGCACTCTCTGTATGATGTATGCACTCTCTGTATGATGTATGCACTCTCTGTATGATGTATGCACTCTTTGTATGATGTATGCACTCTCTGTATGATGTATGCACTCTCTGTATGATGTATGCACTCTCTGTATGATGTATGCACTCTCTGTATGATGTATGCACTCTCTGTATGATGTATGCACTCTCTGTATGATGTATGCACTCTCTGTATGATGTATGCACTCTGTATGATGTATGCACTCTCTGTATGATGTATGCACTCTCTGTATGATGTATGCACTCTCTGTATGATGTATGCACTCTCTGTATGATGTATGCACTCTCTGTATGATGTATGCACTCTCTGTATGATGTATGCACTCTCTGTATGATGTATGCACTCTTTGTATGATGTATGCACTCTCTGTATGATGTATGCACTCTCTGTATGATGTATGCACTCTCTGTATGATGTATGCACTCTCTGTATGATGTATGCACTCTCTGTATGATGTATGCACTCTCTGTATGATGTATGCACTCTCTGTATGATGTATGCACTCTCTGTATGATGTATGCACTCTCTGTATGATGTATGCACTCTCTGTATGATGTATGCACTCTTTGTATGATGTATGCACTCTCTGTATGATGTATGCACTCTCTGTATGATGTATGCACTCTTGTATGATGTATGCACTCTCTGTATGATGTATGCACTCTCTGTATGATGTATGCACTCTCTGTATGATGTATGCACTCTCTGTATGATGTATGCACTCTCTGTATGATGTATGCACTCTCTGTATGATGTATGCACTCTCTGTATGATGTATGCACTCTCTGTATGATGTATGCACTCTCTGTATGATGTATGCACTCTCTGTATGATGTATGCACTCTCTGTATGATGTATGCACTCTCTGTATGATGTATGCACTCTCTGTATGATGTATGCACTCTCTGTATGATGTATGCACTCTCTGTATGATGTATGCACTCTCTGTATGATGTATGCACTCTCTTGTATGATGTATGCACTCTCTGTATGATGTATGCACTCTCTGTATGATGTATGCACTCTCTGTATGATGTATGCACTCTCTGTATGATGTATGCACTCTCTGTATGATGTATGCACTCTGTATGATGTATGCACTCTCTGTATGATGTATGCACTCTCTGTATGATGTATGCACTCTCTGTATGATGTATGCACTCTCTGTATGATGTATGCACTCTCTGTATGATGTATGCACTCTCTGTATGATGTATGCACTCTCTGTATGATGTATGCACTCTCTGTATGATGTATGCACTCTTTGTATGATGTATGCACTCTCTGTATGATGTATGCACTCTCTGTATGATGTATGCACTCTCTGTATGATGTATGCACTCTCTGTATGATGTATGCACTCTCTGTATGATGTATGCACTCTTTGTATGATGTATGCACTCTCTGTATGATGTATGCACTCTCTGTATGATGTATGCACTCTGTATGATGTATGCACTCTCTGTATGATGTATGCACTCTCTGTATGATGTATGCACTCTCTGTATGATGTATGCACTCTCTGTATGATGTATGCACTCTCTGTATGATGTATGCACTCTCTGTATGATGTATGCACTCTCTGTATGATGTATGCACTCTTTGTATGATGTATGCACTCTCTGTATGATGTATGCACTCTCTGTATGATGTATGCACTCTCTGTATGATGTATGCACTCTCTGTATGATGTATGCACTCTCTGTATGATGTATGCACTCTCTGTATGATGTATGCACTCTCTGTATGATGTATGCACTCTCTGTATGATGTATGCACTCTCTGTATGATGTATGCACTCTCTGTATGATGTATGCACTCTCTGTATGATGTATGCACTCTCTGTATGATGTATGCACTCTCTGTATGATGTATGCACTCTCTGTATGATGTATGCACTCTCTGTATGATGTATGCACTCTCTGTATGATGTATGCACTCTCTGTATGATGTATGCACTCTCTGTATGATGTATGCACTCTCTGTATGATGTATGCACTCTCTGTATGATGTATGCACTCTCTGTATGATGTATGCACTCTTTGTATGATGTATGCACTCTCTGTATGATGTATGCACTCTCTGTATGATGTATGCACTCTCTGTATGATGTATGCACTCTCTGTATGATGTATGCACTCTCTGTATGATGTATGCACTCTCTGTATGATGTATGCACTCTCTGTATGATGTATGCACTCTTTGTATGATGTATGCACTCTCTGTATGATGTATGCACTCTCTGTATGATGTATGCACTCTCTGTATGATGTATGCACTCTCTGTATGATGTATGCACTCTCTGTATGATGTATGCACTCTCTGTATGATGTATGCACTCTCTGTATGATGTATGCACTCTCTGTATGATGTATGCACTCTCTGTATGATGTATGCACTCTCTGTATGATGTATGCACTCTCTGTATGATGTATGCACTCTCTGTATGATGTATGCACTCTCTGTATGATGTATGCACTCTCTGTATGATGTATGCACTCTCTGTATGATGTATGCACTCTCTGTATGATGTATGCACTCTCTGTATGATGTATGCACTCTCTGTATGATGTATGCACTCTCTGTATGATGTATGCACTCTCTGTATGATGTATGCACTCTCTGTATGATGTATGCACTCTCTGTATGATGTATGCACTCTCTGTATGATGTATGCACTCTCTGTATGATGTATGCACTCTCTGTATGATGTATGCACTCTCTGTATGATGTATGCACTCTCTGTATGATGTATGCACTCTCTGTATGATGTATGCACTCTCTGTATGATGTATGCACTCTCTGTATGATGTATGCACTCTCTGTATGATGTATGCACTCTCTGTATGATGTATGCACTCTCTGTATGATGTATGCACTCTCTGTATGATGTATGCACTCTCTGTATGATGTATGCACTCTCTGTATGATGTATGCACTCTCTGTATGATGTATGCACTCTCTGTATGATGTATGCACTCTCTGTATGATGTATGCACTCTCTGTATGATGTATGCACTCTCTGTATGATGTATGCACTCTCTGTATGATGTATGCACTCTCTGTATGATGTATGCACTCTCTGTATGATGTATGCACTCTCTGTATGATGTATGCACTCTCTGTATGATGTATGCACTCTCTGTATGATGTATGCACTCTCTGTATGATGTATGCACTCTCTGTATGATGTATGCACTCTCTGTATGATGTATGCACTCTCTGTATGATGTATGCACTCTCTGTATGATGTATGCACTCTTGTATGATGTATGCACTCTCTGTATGATGTATGCACTCTCTGTATGATGTATGCACTCTCTGTATGATGTATGCACTCTCTGTATGATGTATGCACTCTCTGTATGATGTATGCACTCTCTGTATGATGTATGCACTCTCTGTATGATGTATGCACTCTCTGTATGATGTATGCACTCTCTGTATGATGTATGCACTCTCTGTATGATGTATGCACTCTCTGTATGATGTATGCACTCTCTGTATGATGTATGCACTCTCTGTATGATGTATGCACTCTCTGTATGATGTATGCACTCTCTGTATGATGTATGCACTCTCTGTATGATGTATGCACTCTCTGTATGATGTATGCACTCTCTGTATGATGTATGCACTCTCTGTATGATGTATGCACTCTCTGTATGATGTATGCACTCTCTGTATGATGTATGCACTCTCTGTATGATGTATGCACTCTCTGTATGATGTATGCACTCTCTGTATGATGTATGCACTCTCTGTATGATGTATGCACTCTCTGTATGATGTATGCACTCTCTGTATGATGTATGCACTCTCTGTATGATGTATGCACTCTCTGTATGATGTATGCACTCTCTGTATGATGTATGCACTCTCTGTATGATGTATGCACTCTCTGTATGATGTATGCACTCTCTGTATGATGTATGCACTCTCTGTATGATGTATGCACTCTCTGTATGATGTATGCACTCTCTGTATGATGTATGCACTCTCTGTATGATGTATGCACTCTCTGTATGATGTATGCACTCTCTGTATGATGTATGCACTCTCTGTATGATGTATGCACTCTCTGTATGATGTATGCACTCTCTGTATGATGTATGCACTCTCTGTATGATGTATGCACTCTCTGTATGATGTATGCACTCTCTGTATGATGTATGCACTCTCTGTATGATGTATGCACTCTCTGTATGATGTATGCACTCTCTGTATGATGTATGCACTCTCTGTATGATGTATGCACTCTCTGTATGATGTATGCACTCTCTGTATGATGTATGCACTCTCTGTATGATGTATGCACTCTCTGTATGATGTATGCACTCTCTGTATGATGTATGCACTCTCTGTATGATGTATGCACTCTCTGTATGATGTATGCACTCTCTGTATGATGTATGCACTCTCTGTATGATGTATGCACTCTCTGTATGATGTATGCACTCTCTGTATGATGTATGCACTCTCTGTATGATGTATGCACTCTCTGTATGATGTATGCACTCTCTGTATGATGTATGCACTCTCTGTATGATGTATGCACTCTCTGTATGATGTATGCACTCTCTGTATGATGTATGCACTCTCTGTATGATGTATGCACTCTCTGTATGATGTATGCACTCTCTGTATGATGTATGCACTCTGTATGATGTATGCACTCTCTGTATGATGTATGCACTCTCTGTATGATGTATGCACTCTCTGTATGATGTATGCACTCTCTGTATGATGTATGCACTCTCTGTATGATGTATGCACTCTCTGTATGATGTATGCACTCTCTGTATGATGTATGCACTCTCTGTATGATGTATGCACTCTCTGTATGATGTATGCACTCTCTGTATGATGTATGCACTCTCTGTATGATGTATGCACTCTTTGTATGATGTATGCACTCTCTGTATGATGTATGCACTCTCTGTATGATGTATGCACTCTCTGTATGATGTATGCACTCTCTGTATGATGTATGCACTCTCTGTATGATGTATGCACTCTCTGTATGATGTATGCACTCTCTGTATGATGTATGCACTCTCTGTATGATGTATGCACTCTCTGTATGATGTATGCACTCTCTGTATGATGTATGCACTCTCTGTATGATGTATGCACTCTCTGTATGATGTATGCACTCTTTGTATGATGTATGCACTCTCTGTATGATGTATGCACTCTCTGTATGATGTATGCACTCTCTGTATGATGTATGCACTCTCTGTATGATGTATGCACTCTCTGTATGATGTATGCACTCTCTGTATGATGTATGCACTCTCTGTATGATGTATGCACTCTCTGTATGATGTATGCACTCTCTGTATGATGTATGCACTCTCTGTATGATGTATGCACTCTCTGTATGATGTATGCACTCTCTGTATGATGTATGCACTCTCTGTATGATGTATGCACTCTCTGTATGATGTATGCACTCTCTGTATGATGTATGCACTCTCTGTATGATGTATGCACTCTCTGTATGATGTATGCACTCTCTGTATGATGTATGCACTCTCTGTATGATGTATGCACTCTCTGTATGATGTATGCACTCTCTGTATGATGTATGCACTCTCTGTATGATGTATGCACTCTCTGTATGATGTATGCACTCTCTGTATGATGTATGCACTCTCTGTATGATGTATGCACTCTCTGTATGATGTATGCACTCTCTGTATGATGTATGCACTCTCTGTATGATGTATGCACTCTCTGTATGATGTATGCACTCTCTGTATGATGTATGCACTCTCTGTATGATGTATGCACTCTCTGTATGATGTATGCACTCTCTGTATGATGTATGCACTCTCTGTATGATGTATGCACTCTCTGTATGATGTATGCACTCTCTGTATGATGTATGCACTCTCTGTATGATGTATGCACTCTCTGTATGATGTATGCACTCTCTGTATGATGTATGCACTCTCTGTATGATGTATGCACTCTCTGTATGATGTATGCACTCTCTGTATGATGTATGCACTCTCTGTATGATGTATGCACTCTTTGTATGATGTATGCACTCTCTGTATGATGTATGCACTCTCTGTATGATGTATGCACTCTCTGTATGATGTATGCACTCTCTGTATGATGTATGCACTCTCTGTATGATGTATGCACTCTCTGTATGATGTATGCACTCTCTGTATGATGTATGCACTCTCTGTATGATGTATGCACTCTCTGTATGATGTATGCACTCTCTGTATGATGTATGCACTCTCTGTATGATGTATGCACTCTCTGTATGATGTATGCACTCTCTGTATGATGTATGCACTCTCTGTATGATGTATGCACTCTCTGTATGATGTATGCACTCTCTGTATGATGTATGCACTCTCTGTATGATGTATGCACTCTCTGTATGATGTATGCACTCTCTGTATGATGTATGCACTCTCTGTATGATGTATGCACTCTCTGTATGATGTATGCACTCTCTGTATGATGTATGCACTCTCTGTATGATGTATGCACTCTCTGTATGATGTATGCACTCTCTGTATGATGTATGCACTCTCTGTATGATGTATGCACTCTCTGTATGATGTATGCACTCTCTGTATGATGTATGCACTCTCTGTATGATGTATGCACTCTCTGTATGATGTATGCACTCTCTGTATGATGTATGCACTCTCTGTATGATGTATGCACTCTCTGTATGATGTATGCACTCTCTGTATGATGTATGCACTCTCTGTATGATGTATGCACTCTCTGTATGATGTATGCACTCTCTGTATGATGTATGCACTCTCTGTATGATGTATGCACTCTCTGTATGATGTATGCACTCTCTGTATGATGTATGCACTCTCTGTATGATGTATGCACTCTCTGTATGATGTATGCACTCTCTGTATGATGTATGCACTCTCTGTATGATGTATGCACTCTCTGTATGATGTATGCACTCTCTGTATGATGTATGCACTCTCTGTATGATGTATGCACTCTCTGTATGATGTATGCACTCTCTGTATGATGTATGCACTCTCTGTATGATGTATGCACTCTCTGTATGATGTATGCACTCTCTGTATGATGTATGCACTCTCTGTATGATGTATGCACTCTCTGTATGATGTATGCACTCTCTGTATGATGTATGCACTCTCTGTATGATGTATGCACTCTCTGTATGATGTATGCACTCTCTGTATGATGTATGCACTCTCTGTATGATGTATGCACTCTCTGTATGATGTATGCACTCTCTGTATGATGTATGCACTCTTTGTATGATGTATGCACTCTCTGTATGATGTATGCACTCTCTGTATGATGTATGCACTCTCTGTATGATGTATGCACTCTCTGTATGATGTATGCACTCTCTGTATGATGTATGCACTCTCTGTATGATGTATGCACTCTCTGTATGATGTATGCACTCTCTGTATGATGTATGCACTCTCTGTATGATGTATGCACTCTCTGTATGATGTATGCACTCTCTGTATGATGTATGCACTCTCTGTATGATGTATGCACTCTCTGTATGATGTATGCACTCTCTGTATGATGTATGCACTCTCTGTATGATGTATGCACTCTCTGTATGATGTATGCACTCTCTGTATGATGTATGCACTCTCTGTATGATGTATGCACTCTCTGTATGATGTATGCACTCTCTGTATGATGTATGCACTCTCTGTATGATGTATGCACTCTCTGTATGATGTATGCACTCTCTGTATGATGTATGCACTCTCTGTATGATGTATGCACTCTCTGTATGATGTATGCACTCTCTGTATGATGTATGCACTCTCTGTATGATGTATGCACTCTCTGTATGATGTATGCACTCTCTGTATGATGTATGCACTCTCTGTATGATGTATGCACTCTCTGTATGATGTATGCACTCTCTGTATGATGTATGCACTCTCTGTATGATGTATGCACTCTCTGTATGATGTATGCACTCTCTGTATGATGTATGCACTCTCTGTATGATGTATGCACTCTCTGTATGATGTATGCACTCTCTGTATGATGTATGCACTCTCTGTATGATGTATGCACTCTCTGTATGATGTATGCACTCTCTGTATGATGTATGCACTCTCTGTATGATGTATGCACTCTCTGTATGATGTATGCACTCTCTGTATGATGTATGCACTCTCTGTATGATGTATGCACTCTCTGTATGATGTATGCACTCTCTGTATGATGTATGCACTCTTTGTATGATGTATGCACTCTCTGTATGATGTATGCACTCTCTGTATGATGTATGCACTCTCTGTATGATGTATGCACTCTCTGTATGATGTATGCACTCTCTGTATGATGTATGCACTCTCTGTATGATGTATGCACTCTCTGTATGATGTATGCACTCTCTGTATGATGTATGCACTCTCTGTATGATGTATGCACTCTCTGTATGATGTATGCACTCTCTGTATGATGTATGCACTCTCTGTATGATGTATGCACTCTTTGTATGATGTATGCACTCTCTGTATGATGTATGCACTCTCTGTATGATGTATGCACTCTCTGTATGATGTATGCACTCTCTGTATGATGTATGCACTCTCTGTATGATGTATGCACTCTCTGTATGATGTATGCACTCTCTGTATGATGTATGCACTCTCTGTATGATGTATGCACTCTCTGTATGATGTATGCACTCTCTGTATGATGTATGCACTCTCTGTATGATGTATGCACTCTCTGTATGATGTATGCACTCTCTGTATGATGTATGCACTCTCTGTATGATGTATGCACTCTCTGTATGATGTATGCACTCTCTGTATGATGTATGCACTCTCTGTATGATGTATGCACTCTCTGTATGATGTATGCACTCTCTGTATGATGTATGCACTCTCTGTATGATGTATGCACTCTCTGTATGATGTATGCACTCTCTGTATGATGTATGCACTCTCTGTATGATGTATGCACTCTCTGTATGATGTATGCACTCTCTGTATGATGTATGCACTCTCTGTATGATGTATGCACTCTCTGTATGATGTATGCACTCTCTGATGTATGATGTATGCACTCTCTGTATGATGTATGCACTCTCTGTATGATGTATGCACTCTCTGTATGATGTATGCACTCTCTGTATGATGTATGCACTCTCTGTATGATGTATGCACTCTCTGTATGATGTATGCACTCTCTGTATGATGTATGCACTCTCTGTATGATGTATGCACTCTCTGTATGATGTATGCACTCTCTGTATGATGTATGCACTCTCTGTATGATGTATGCACTCTATGTATGATGTATGCACTCTCTGTATGATGTATGCACTCTCTGTATGATGTATGCACTCTCTGTATGATGTATGCACTCTCTGTATGATGTATGCACTCTCTGTATGATGTATGCACTCTCTGTATGATGTATGCACTCTCTGTATGATGTATGCACTCTCTGTATGATGTATGCACTCTCTGTATGATGTATGCACTCTCTGTATGATGTATGCACTCTCTGTATGATGTATGCACTCTCTGTATGATGTATGCACTCTCTGTATGATGTATGCACTCTCTGTATGATGTATGCACTCTCTGTATGATGTATGCACTCTCTGTATGATGTATGCACTCTCTGTATGATGTATGCACTCTCTGTATGATGTATGCACTCTCTGTATGATGTATGCACTCTCTGTATGATGTATGCACTCTCTGTATGATGTATGCACTCTCTGTATGATGTATGCACTCTTTGTATGATGTATGCACTCTCTGTATGATGTATGCACTCTCTGTATGATGTATGCACTCTTGTATGATGTATGCACTCTCTGTATGATGTATGCACTCTCTGTATGATGTATGCACTCTCTGTATGATGTATGCACTCTCTGTATGATGTATGCACTCTCTGTATGATGTATGCACTCTCTGTATGATGTATGCACTCTCTGTATGATGTATGCACTCTCTGTATGATGTATGCACTCTCTGTATGATGTATGCACTCTTTGTATGATGTATGCACTCTCTGTATGATGTATGCACTCTCTGTATGATGTATGCACTCTCTGTATGATGTATGCACTCTCTGTATGATGTATGCACTCTCTGTATGATGTATGCACTCTCTGTATGATGTATGCACTCTCTGTATGATGTATGCACTCTCTGTATGATGTATGCACTCTCTGTATGATGTATGCACTCTCTGTATGATGTATGCACTCTCTGTATGATGTATGCACTCTCTGTATGATGTATGCACTCTCTGTATGATGTATGCACTCTCTGTATGATGTATGCACTCTCTGTATGATGTATGCACTCTCTGTATGATGTATGCACTCTCTGTATGATGTATGCACTCTCTGTATGATGTATGCACTCTCTGTATGATGTATGCACTCTCTGTATGATGTATGCACTCTCTGTATGATGTATGCACTCTCTGTATGATGTATGCACTCTCTGTATGATGTATGCACTCTGACTCTGTATGTATGCACTCTCTGTATGATGTATGCACTCTCTGTATGATGTATGCACTCTCTGTATGATGTATGCACTCTCTGTATGATGTATGCACTCTCTGTATGATGTATGCACTCTCTGTATGATGTATGCACTCTCTGTATGATGTATGCACTCTCTGTATGATGTATGCACTCTCTGTATGATGTATGCACTCTCTGTATGATGTATGCACTCTCTGTATGATGTATGCACTCTCTGTATGATGTATGCACTCTCTGTATGATGTATGCACTCTCTGTATGATGTATGCACTCTCTGTATGATGTATGCACTCTCTGTATGATGTATGCACTCTCTGTATGATGTATGCACTCTCTGTATGATGTATGCACTCTCTGTATGATGTATGCACTCTTGTATGATGTATGCACTCTCTGTATGATGTATGCACTCTCTGTATGATGTATGCACTCTCTGTATGATGTATGCACTCTCTGTATGATGTATGCACTCTCTGTATGATGTATGCACTCTCTGTATGATGTATGCACTCTCTGTATGATGTATGCACTCTCTGTATGATGTATGCACTCTCTGTATGATGTATGCACTCTCTGTATGATGTATGCACTCTCTGTATGATGTATGCACTCTCTGTATGATGTATGCACTCTCTGTATGATGTATGCACTCTCTGTATGATGTATGCACTCTCTGTATGATGTATGCACTCTCTGTATGATGTATGCACTCTCTGTATGATGTATGCACTCTCTGTATGATGTATGCACTCTCTGTATGATGTATGCACTCTCTGTATGATGTATGCACTCTCTGTATGATGTATGCACTCTCTGTATGATGTATGCACTCTCTGTATGATGTATGCACTCTCTGTATGATGTATGCACTCTCTGTATGATGTATGCACTCTCTGTATGATGTATGCACTCTCTGTATGATGTATGCACTCTCTGTATGATGTATGCACTCTCTGTATGATGTATGCACTCTCTGTATGATGTATGCACTCTCTGTATGATGTATGCACTCTCTGTATGATGTATGCACTCTCTGTATGATGTATGCACTCTCTGTATGATGTATGCACTCTCTGTATGATGTATGCACTCTCTGTATGATGTATGCACTCTCTGTATGATGTATGCACTCTCTGTATGATGTATGCACTCTCTGTATGATGTATGCACTCTCTGTATGATGTATGCACTCTCTGTATGATGTATGCACTCTCTGTATGATGTATGCACTCTCTGTATGATGTATGCACTCTCTGTATGATGTATGCACTCTCTGTATGATGTATGCACTCTCTGTATGATGTATGCACTCTCTGTATGATGTATGCACTCTCTGTATGATGTATGCACTCTCTGTATGATGTATGCACTCTCTGTATGATGTATGCACTCTCTGTATGATGTATGCACTCTCTGTATGATGTATGCACTCTCTGTATGATGTATGCACTCTCTGTATGATGTATGCACTCTCTGTATGATGTATGCACTCTCTGTATGATGTATGCACTCTCTGTATGATGTATGCACTCTCTGTATGATGTATGCACTCTCTGTATGATGTATGCACTCTCTGTATGATGTATGCACTCTCTGTATGATGTATGCACTCTCTGTATGATGTATGCACTCTCTGTATGATGTATGCACTCTCTGTATGATGTATGCACTCTCTGTATGATGTATGCACTCTCTGTATGATGTATGCACTCTCTGTATGATGTATGCACTCTCTGTATGATGTATGCACTCTCTGTATGATGTATGCACTCTCTGTATGATGTATGCACTCTCTGTATGATGTATGCACTCTCTGTATGATGTATGCACTCTCTGTATGATGTATGCACTCTCTGTATGATGTATGCACTCTCTGTATGATGTATGCACTCTCTGTATGATGTATGCACTCTTTGTATGATGTATGCACTCTCTGTATGATGTATGCACTCTCTGTATGATGTATGCACTCTCTGTATGATGTATGCACTCTTGTATGATGTATGCACTCTCTGTATGATGTATGCACTCTCTGTATGATGTATGCACTCTCTGTATGATGTATGCACTCTCTGTATGATGTATGCACTCTCTGTATGATGTATGCACTCTCTGTATGATGTATGCACTCTCTGTATGATGTATGCACTCTCTGTATGATGTATGCACTCTCTGTATGATGTATGCACTCTCTGTATGATGTATGCACTCTCTGTATGATGTATGCACTCTCTGTATGATGTATGCACTCTCTGTATGATGT